>NW_012153874.1:407016-408301 GCF_000956105.1 Propithecus coquereli
TTGTCTGCTCCTTCTGCTTACAGAGATTAGTGAGTTTCTTTTCCTTGCTTAGCTTTCCAGGAGTTGGGTCACTTTTGTGTGTGTGACTCCGCTATCAACTACTTGGTTGAGGTGGAAGGCGCTGGGTTTAGTTATGAGGTTGCTCTCTCTTTTGTTGCTTGAATTTTGCGTGGAGGAGTCAGTTGTCAAAGTATTCCAGAACCCTTGAATTGAGCTCTAAAATCCCAGATGGGACATACAAAAGCCTGAGTCTTTGGGAAATGTTTTGCCACTCCCAAGGGCTACTTGAGCTTTGTTACCACTTAAGATGTGGTGGGAAGAGCAGCAGGAATCAGCATGCCTGAGGCAGTATACTTCAGAAATTGCTCGATCTGTAGCTAGGAGAGAGCTGCTAATATGTTATTCAGGGCTCATTAGGCACTCTTGTGGAGGAATTCCTAATGGGTGTGTCAACTGGTGCAATTGCTAAGGACTCTGGTTGAGATTTTCCTTCCCAGATCACTAGCCCCTAAGATGACAATAGCCTGGGCACCAAGTGCAAGCTTTTGTGTTATGTTCTTGTCAGGTGTTCAAAACCGATCAGCTATATCACGTCAACAAACTGTCCCCTTTTGCTTAGATCCAAGGTCGTACAGATTCAGGCTAGTCCTATGGGGAAAGTATTTTTTCTCCTTTCTCCCTACCTTCAGGGGCGGGCTCTGTCCTGGAGGGCTGTTGGAGGGGCGCTGGCTGACCTGTCACAAGGCCCGGCCTGAAAAATGTCTTCTCTCATTTCTTTCCTCCTCCAAGGGCAGGTTTTCACCTGCCAGAGGGGGGGATAACCCCCCAGACTGGGGGAAGGGCACTTCCTGGGGCTACCTGGCGTCTCAGCTCAGGAAGTGGCCACCCTTATTATTCCACCCCTTCAAGGGCAGGGTTGTCTAGCTGGTAAGAAGTACACACTTCAGGGATGCTAGAGAAGCCCTTCCTAAGGCCCCTGAGAGACCCAGACCAGAAAGCAGCCTGTCCTGCTATTCCACCCCAGCAGATGTGGGGTCAGTCCCTTTAGTATGCAATATCGGTGGTCAGATCGTAGTCAAGGGTCATCCACCTCCCCCACAGGGTCACAGTCCAGAGAACAGCTTCCCTTGTTCTTCCGCACTGCCAAGGGTGGGGAACTAATTCTTTGGGAGGAGGCGCTGATTACCAAGTCACAGCGAAAATGAGGCTACAGGACCCCGCTGGGAAAACAGCCTCCTTCACTCTCTACTAGGCCCTTCCTGTAGTGGAGTCTGTCCGTTTGGCC
>NW_012153874.1:409455-424794 GCF_000956105.1 Propithecus coquereli
TCCTGTGGCAAGAAGCTGCCTCCAAACTCTCCCCTGTGTGCTTGGGCAGCGTCGGATCCGGGGAGCGCCCGCTCGGGCCAGTCCCTCCCCTCCGATGCTGACCCAGCGCCGCACTCTGGTGCATTCAAAACGGACCCCGCTCCTATCTCTGCTCCCCACCGCTTGTCGATCTGTGCTACCACTTCGCACTGACTTCTGGCACTTCCCTGCCTGCGTGGGAGTGGGGTTTGGTAAAGGAAGAGTCGTCTTCCTGTGAGTCAGATCTCACTGCCTGGGCCAGCCCGCCGCCAGGCGTGGCCGTCCCACACTGCACTCCCCACTGTTTGACCCGCACTCTCTGGTATTTGCGGCCGCTTCTCCAATTCACCTTTTTTTTCTGCAGCACTGCTTGTCCCTCACTGCTTCTCTGTAGATTCACAAAACTGATCCTGGGGGAGAGCGCCTCACTCACGTGTGGGTGTCCGTGTTCTTCACCTCCCACTCTGGGAGCAGAGAGCCAGGAGGTCACCCCTAATCCGCCATTTTCCCGACCCCCTCTGTTAAACTCCTTTTTTATTATCAGTTACTTATGTTTACTCTTTGGCCACTGAAATTACTTCAAAGCACCGTGAGTGATGCTTGAAATTTACTGATATAAACGAGGGCCCTTTATAAAACTAGAAAGCACCAAGCTATGCAGTCACGATAAGTAGAAAAGCAAAGGCCAAGTTGTGCGTTTTCAAAGAAATAACATTGGAGAGTCAGAGATAAGGAGGGAAAATGCCGGAGAAGGAGTGAGTTGTAATCTTCTCTCCACATTCTTTTGTAATAAGCCAAAGACGCCTTGAATTTTGTCGATGATTGTTTAGGTAGAGATACAAAGTAGTCTTTTAAATAATGTTTTAATAAAGCAGATAATAATCATAAAAGGTAGAGTGTGAGGCACTTGGACATCAAAAGACTTCAAGGTGAGTGAGCAAGACAAGAAAGCAAGGTCTCATCTCTCTTTCTCTCGCCAGTGCTCTGTGCGCTAAAGCCTCTGATACTACCGCTTGCTACAGCCTGTCCTCTACTCGTTTCAGGACCTTCCTGGATTGATTGCATGTAATAGGTGTTCAACACATGCTACAAATGAATAAATGAGTGAATGGATGAATATTAAAGCTATGCAGCTACTACCGAGTTCAAGAGGCAGGTACCTGTTGGCAAACACAGAGACAGAGGTGAACCCCAAAGTGGTCCCACCCTGGTGCCTGAGCTAAGTTGCAATAGAATCAACTTCCCTGGGAGGGGATCTCTGCCCTGCATGACTCCAAGTACATCACTTAACCACTCTGAGATTTTATTTACTTGCCCATAAAATGATGACATAAAATGATCACAAAAGATATTTGTTAAGAAAATGAAGAACAGTAATATCTACCTCATACAAATTTTATTTTCTCCTTCTAAAAGAGCACCCCTGTCATGCTGCACTGTGGTATATATTTGCTTTCATCTGTCATTCCCACTAATCTGTTACATCTTTGTGTCTTAATCACTCCCGTGTCCACAGAATAGGTGCCTAATACACGTTGTTGAATTGAAATGAAATTAACAACTGGGAATGTGAAAGTGCAAAATATCATGCAAATGTATATAAAGTCACATCCAAACTACACTTCTAACTCAGCTAAATGGTACATTCTGCCCCCAAAAAACTTTAAGTTTATAATGAGAGTGAAATGAGTCTGTTAATAGCTTTATAATTTAATAAACACATTGCTCCACAAAGCAGCATTTTTTAATTTACTTTTCCCAACTTTTTATTTTGAATAACTTGCAAACCTACAAGAAAGCTCAAAGAGAAGTACAATGAAAACCTACACACTTTTCACCTAGATTCACCAACTGTTACCATTTTGCCACATTTGTGTATTCTCTACACACACACATATACACTTTTGATTCTTTGAAAGTAAGTTACAGACATCACGATGCTTCCCCGCTCCATACTCCAGCACATACCTCCTGAGAACATGGACATTTGTCCTACATAAACTCAATATTTTCTGCCTAAGAAATTTTACCATTCATACAAAAATCTTATTTAACGCATTGTTCATATTCAAATTTCTCTGATTCACTTAATAAGGCCCATTGTATTATTTTTCCATTCTAGGATCCAATCACGGATTACATATGGCATTTAATTTTTGGTTTCTTTTGTCCCCTTTAATCTAGAATGGTCCACCCATGGGTTTTGTCTTTTCCGATATTGACATATCGAAGAACCCAGAATGTTCCACGGTCTGTTCCAAGTCTTGATGTTCTATGACAGAATCTGTCACAGAATCACAGGATGTCTCATGGTCTGAATTTGTCTGATTATTTTCTCATGATTTGACCCAGGTGGAGCATTCTTGGCCAGATCACTACCAGGATGGCACTTCCTTCTCACTGTGTCACACCAGGAGGCACCTGATGCCAGGTTGTCCTATTATTCATGATGCTAAGTTCGATGAATTGCTCAAAAAGATGTCCACCAGATTTCCCCATTGTAAGTTACCTTTCTGCCTTGTCATTAATAAGTAACCTGTGGGGAGACATTTTGAATCAATCATTTATTTTTATGAACTAAATTATAAATGTTCCCACTATCCATGTACAAAATACTAATACAAGTTATGAAAAAAAAAATCACGAAATATAGAACCAAGCTTACTTTGCTGGTGCCCATTTGAAAAACTTATCCAACGAGCTAATTTTAGAGAGTTTGTTTTTCACTGAGAAAGAAATATGCAGATTTGGTAAAATTAAACTGCATTTTAGCAACCTGGCTTGAAAATTTTTTACAAAATGAGCTACAATTCTCATAAAACAATCCAGGCCAGTGATGAAAATACAACTCAGCTGGCCTGAGAAATAATCCTTTTAATCCTGCTCCAAAGAGCACATCTGTCAATGGTTCCGCAAAAGCACTTCTTTCTCCTGGGTTTCTCATCACCCTGTGCTTGGAAACCCGGTCCCTGGTACCCCCAGAAAGAGTGTGCTTGCTTTCGTCTCAGGAGGGGCTCAGCTCCTCTTATTGGCTGCCAGAAGCACCTGCTCACCTTGAGGAGGGAAGTTGCATGGATCCTTCCAGAACCTTACAGAAATGGGCTCACGAGGTCCCTGGGTCACCTCTCACTCTAGCATCTCTTTCTGAGGGGAAACCCACTGCATTGCTGACAAGTTCTGGCCCTTACAGGTTTCCTCTGCGTTTGTCAAAAAATTTCTCTCATCAGCCCTCCTTCCTCCATGGAGTAGCAGAGATTTCGACTCTTCAACCCACGTGACAGCCTGCCCAGGATTTAAATGCCCACACCTGGCTCCATAGGTTCTTTTTAAGCTTCAAGATTCAAGGCAGAAGGAAACAAAAGTTAGGATAGGAAGTGGAAAGGAGAGGAGAGAGAGTGTCTCACTTCCAGATTAAAAATAAACACAAGAGCCTGAGAAATAAAAACTCTAATCCAAAACTTAGTCTAAAAATTTGGGCCACGGCAATAACTTGGAAATTGACAATCTTAATGAAAGATTTCAAGAAAAAAATGGGAAGACAGGGGAAGGTGAAACATCTAAATCTAGATTTTATACGGATAAATTTTTAACTGTAGAGGGGGAAAGGGAGGATTGGTGACACATAGCATGACTTTCAGTCCCTGGGGGTTTTAATTATTATTATTATTCCCTAAATAGATTTAAAGTGCAGAGCTTGAGATGAAATTGTTACTCAAGAGCATTTTATCTACAACTAACAATTTACAAATAGATTTGGTGGTGATTATAAACAGCTGAAGCCCACTGGAAACTAAGAACTCTGAGCTCAACTTCATAACTAAGTCTTGTATTTTATCCTATTCTCTGTAGCTATTCTCAACCATCAGGGAATTTTATTTGTCTGGGGCCTGGTTCTCCTTACAAAACTCACTTTTTCTCATTCACACTTTTTTTGCTAATTTACACGGAAATCAGGTATGACATTTGATTCACTCACTGAACTGGTTAAGTAGCCTAAGAATTTGTCTGACAAACTGTACAGAACAAAGGAAATTATATAGTCATGTTCTTCTAAGGCAAAGAGATTTAACTAACTCTACTTTAATAACCAGCAATCAAGTTATCTAAATCCTCTTTGAGTCTATTTATATTTTTTAGACTTACCAATGCTTAAAAACATATTGATTTTTGTAAGTGGCTTACACCATAGTAGGCTTCAACAAAATATTTCTCAATGATGATAATTTTTTCTATTAATAAATCACATTCCAAATGACGTTATTGTCATTTTTCATACGTCTGCACCCTCCATAATGTTTTAGTTTCCTCCTCTTGGCCAATATGTTTCTATCTACAGAGTATTAACATTTCTGGTCTGCACTCATAATGGTCCTTTCCTACTTTTAATTGTCACATCCATTCCTTTCTCATTCTGTTCATCTTTCTTAACATTCAGCATTCCTGGAGAACTCAGAGTTTTATGAAGGCCAAAATTATCCTTTCAGCCGTTTTTCCAATGTCCTTACTAATATCAGGACACTTCATAAATCTTTCTGGCTACAGCATGCATATCTAAAGGGCATAGCGAAGCTCACTTAAATTAAATCGGCTCAGTAAATTCATTTTTATTGGTCAGAATATTCATTTTGGGGATGAGCTTTAAGTTGAAGTGTCATTTCAAATCAGCTGGGCTAGAGATTAAATATTCTTCTTAGAACTTGCCCTTTGAACAAAAGCTGACTTTACTTTCTGAACACTAAATCCCTTAATGTTCTCAATGGGGTGGTACCACTGTTGGGGGTGTTTGGAAAATTGAAGGAGACATTTTATTGGCTGTCACAATGACAAGCCCAAATAAGGTAAGAAACTGTACATCTGCAGAGACACCAACCTTCATCCTGAGAAGGTCGCAGCCCAGTTCCAGGGTGAGGAGGCTGTTATCTGGGAGCTCAGGTCCAGAGCATGGCTGGAGAGGGAGCCATGCTGGAGGTGTTTGTCTTTTGTTTGTTTGACTTCTAAGGATCTTAAAGCCCTTCCCACCAAATGAATCTTGCTGGAAACAGAATGCAACCCCAACTTTCGAAGCTGGAAGTGCCAGCTTCCCCAGCAGGTAAGGCAGCACGGATGCAGTGCCCAGCTCAGTAATTGGATGTCTCCTTCCAAGACTTTGCATCTACAGCAAGTGATACAAAAAGGCAGAGACCCTGAAGAATTCTTTCTAGAAGCAGCTGAAATGGCAGCGCCATCTGGCTTCTGGGTACAATGGCCAATCCCAACAGGGGTGTACTGAGTCCAGTGTCCACACTCAGGGCTGACGTGTGCTCAGGACTGGCTACAGCAGGCAGCATCCGAGCACAGCCGTGTCCTCGTAGACAGGCCCTGGCCTTGCGTCGCTGTGTTTCTGACTGCGCAGCCTCCTTCGCTCCTGCCATTTTCTCAGCCTCATTCTCCCCTCACCCCATCCCTGCTCCTTCCACCCTTGAAAGTTGCTTTTTCTCTTTCACTGGTAAAATCAATAGCCCAGAAAGGAACCCCTTCCCTTACTTTCCCACATCTACGAACACATTGGAACCTGCACATCCTCCCCTCTTCCCTGGGGACCAAGGGAGGGAGGAGCCTCCTCTGTCGAAAGCCGACCCCTCCTTCTGTGCTCTGGACCCCACTCCCCCGCCTTCTGTCGGATCCATCCATCAGCTTTCAACTGTCTCTCCCATCCTAACAAGAAGAGAAAATGCCTCTCCTTCCAACCAGACCTTCTCCCAGCCCCACCTCCCTCCCTTCCCCCATCACAGCCACACTTCAGTGCACTGGCTCATTCCCTTCTGCCCTCCAGTTCACTCAGGGCCAGGTCCCAGCCCAGTCTCGCCTCTCTCCACACTCACCCACCTCCACCGTGCAGCACCAACTATCTATTTATGTCCCTAGCCCAGACTCCACATAAACGTCCAGGCCACATTGCCCACTGTCTTCTCTGTCGCTCCACCTGGAGGTGCTTCGCTTCCACCTCAACTCAGTCTAACCAAACTGACACTGTGCAGTCCTTCTGGTTAGCTGCCTGCGTTTATGCTTCATGGAGCACTGTGCTTCTCCTTTAAGACACTCCTCACAAGAGTAAGGAAGCAAGTATTCATGTCCAGAGCGCACACGGCCTTGGGAGGCCAGGTGTGCTTAGTTCTCCTGCTCGCTCTTTGCCTGGACGAGGGCAGTGCCGGCAGTCGGCCGAAACCCTAAGGATTGCACTAACTTGGCATAAAACAGGAAGGACAGCTCAAAGTCACTTTCACTGTGATGAAAAGGTGGCCCCCCATGTGAACTCTTGGATATCAGAACACCCCTTGAGTTCCAAATGCTCCCACTTAAATGTTGTGGCTTCACAGCAGGACAAACCTGTGGGACAGAGTGATGCCGCAGGGTATGGGAGGCCCAGAATGTGAGGGTGGCGGCAGACTGAGATGACAGAAGGAGGTGAAGAAGAACTGGGTCTGTGACCTACTCGGCATCAGTCAGGAGTTAGGTGACCTTGGGTGGGTTGAGATGAACTTCCCTGAGCCTCAGTTTCCTGAAATCCAGCTCTGGGATTTCACTACTGGGAACTAGGGCAGGGATTGAAGCTACCCCAGAAAACACGTGAGGTACAACAGGAGCCAGGGAAGCAGGCAGGGTGGTCAGACACAGAAGGTGTGGCTTAAACAGGGACACTGGAGCCAGAGGCCTTGGCTAATTGGCCCCAGGCCCCACCCTGCCCACCAGAGGAGAAGGAGACTAACCAGAGAAAAACATTTTTCATGCCAGAAAGAACCATCCCACCAAAAGCAATCCAGCTGCCTCTCAGGGAATGACGTCTGGGTCTTAAAATGGTGGGTGGTGGGGAGAGGCTAGGCATTCTAGAAAGGAAGGTCTGGGTGGAAAATGGGGGGGCCCAAAGTTCCCACATCCCAGCCTCCACACAATGCCTGCCCCTGCTCCCCTTCCTTAGACCCATCTCAACCCCCTCCCTAATCCCTCATTCCTTTGCCTTCCTTCCCAAAGCCCTTCCCCAATCCCGGGAACCTTCTTTACTTCCCGTGCCTCAAAAGCTACACAAGAGGAGAGGATTTTCCCCTAAAATCAGTGTGGGTTTATACCATCCCATCTTGCAAATGTGGAATATTCAAGCTATCATAGCTACGCAGAGGACCCAAGGAGTTTCCAAGGTATAGCTTAAGAGACACCTCAAAATGAGAACCTGATACAGTCTACGCCATACCAGCCTGAACGCTCTCGACCTTGTCTAAATACCTGATATAACTTTTGGCACATACCTCATTTATACCTGTATATGATTTCCCCCAAGGCAATATTATATTAAGTATTAATAAGATAATAGTAAAATGTGAAAATATGATCAATCTCACTAATGACCATACAAACACCAGCCCTGTATGGAGTCAGACGCATGTCCAGCAATATGGATGTCCAGCTCCAGTTTCCAAACTGTGCAATCTCTTAAAAGATTAAGCTGTGAGATTCGCTCAATCTCTTTGTGCCTCAGTACCTGTGCCTACATGGAGAAATAGTAATAGCACTTAATGAGAGAGTATTTGAAAGGGTCCAATAAAAAGCATCGCTCTTCCCTATCTGGTTCTGAACCAATTAAGAACTAAGACAAAGGAGAAGGGCAGATGGGGGCAAAATAACACCTGTATTTCTGGTGACACTAGTATCAGAGGATGCAAGCTGTGGCCACTGATGGTGGGCACGGATTAGATGCTCTGTGGCCAGGTGGCCCAGTGGGCTCTGATAGAGTGCAGCAAAGAGGAGCACCCACCTCTGGCCGGGCTGCTCCCAAGGGACGGGGCAAAGCAATCTACAAGTAGAGGGGAAAGAGGCCAGGAGTGTGCCCAGGGGGAGCCCCTCCACACGGACATGGACAGAGACATCATCAACACACACATGCCACACAGGACTAGAGTGTCGATGCCTGCGGAGCTCTTGGCACAGCACCTGACACACAGTAGGTGCTCAGCCTGCCGAAGTGGGGGCTCCCCGCAGGACAAGCGTATTTAAGGATAAGTAGCAAAGACATTAGAGCAGATGCTTAAGATGGGGGAGGGAACAGGAGTGGGCATCTCAGATGAAGGGGGAAACTATAAAAAGCAAGAGGGGGCATAGTTCATAGCATGCTATGAACTGAGCAGTGTAATTAGCTCATCTCCCGGAAGCAGGAAGCAGGAAGCCAGATCTCCAGAATTCTCTAACAGCTTCTTCCTAAGGAGATACAACCATACAAAACTAAATGGAACATCAATCTTTAGTAATCACAAAATACATATCGCCTTGTGTTCTGGTCAGATGATTTGACGAAAATCCCAGGGAACCTTTTGAAATGTCCGCCAGCACCTCCTGGTTCCAGGCCAGCCTGGCACCACCTTTCATTGAGGGTGGAGGGCAGAGGAGGCGACTGGGGCAAGCCTTACAAATGCAAAGCCAGAAGATGCAGGCGGCCTAGGAGGAATCACTGCTCCCTAGGAGGAATGGTTTCCTTTTGTTGTTCTGGCAGTCAGTAATGGAGAATTTTTTTTTTCACTTATTCCTACTGGCTAAGAGAAATAGGTACATTAACTGCCTCACTTGTAAAGAAAGAGGACAGCTTCCACTTGAATTGCAATTCTACTGCTGGTTCCCAGAGAATAAATCCACCTCAAATTTGGAAAAACTTTCCAAGCTTTAAAATATCCATTCGAGTGGCTTGATCCTTCTGCTGCTGGCTGCCTGGATCCCGGAGTCCTGTCTTATGTCCCTACGACCTTGTAACCTTTTGGCTCCTTCTCTTCCTGGTGTTCTGTTCAGGCTGGCAAGACCTTTCCATAAGCAAGCCTAGGACCGGTCACGTCTTGAAACTCCCGGTACAGGGACCCAAAGGACTAAAGATGGCCTCAGAGGGCTACCTTATCATTGTAGTTTGGTCAGAATCTCAATGTCTACTCATGGAGTTCTGAAAGGAAATATCTGCTTTTTTTCTCCTCCATTCCAGAGAATTAATCTGGGAGGTTCTATGTGTCTGCCTTTTGCTCTGCAACTGAGGACTCAAGGACAGAGTCACACTGGGTTAGAACAGAGTCTGTGTCTGTCATGACAGGCTAGTTGTGGTTGCAGTGACCATCAATGCCCAAATCTCAGTGGCCTAAAATAATACATTTGTATCTCAGCCACACCACGTGTGTGTCGAGGGTGGGCTCTGCTCCATGCTGTCCTCACTCAAGGACACAAACAGGAGGCTCTACTATCTGGAACATCACTGAGGCAGAGGGAAGGGAACCAAAGCAGGTTGCATGGTCCAGCTTTCCTTCAAAGACACAGGACATTCAGAGCCCAGAAAAGGAAGACCTGGAAACCCTGGTGAGCTATTAATAGAAGTGAAGACAAGCCAATGCTCACGTGACCCCACTGCATACCAATTTGGCCCTGCTGTCCATGCTAAGTTGGAAACCGATGGTGGTAGAAGTTGAGATCTCAGAGGTGTTGGGGGTCTTTCTTTTTTTCACCCACACCCCAGACACTGGTCATTGAGGATGACTGAGAGAAGACATGCTGCATCCCTGATGGGAAGCTAAGCTAGAGGAAAACGATACTGCCACACTTCAGTGTGCATTAGAAGCAACCGGGAGTGTGTTAAAATGCAGATTCCCAGACTATAATTCTGGAAACTCTAATTCAGTATAAATTCAGGAAATTCAAATTCAGTAGGTCTGCAGGAAGTACTGATTGATGATCAGTACTCATGACCTTGTCTTATGATCAAGTAATCCTGATCATGATGGACTAATAGGGATGACCAACTATTCCCATTTGCCTGGGACTGTCTTTTTTTTAGCATTGAAAATCTGCATCCCAGAAAACCCCTCAATCTCAGGCAAACTGGGACAATTGGTCACCCTGTGACTAGGGCCCAATAAACTCCTATTTATCTTTGAAAGACACGTGGAAAGGCTCCTTCTTTCCAAAACCTTCCCAAAATATCCCAAGCAGAGGTAATTCCTCCCTCCATGGTAGTTATACTTATCAGGGTATAACTCCCTATTACCTAATCTTTATTCATGCATTGGACTCCCAAAGAAGAGTGCAAAACCTAAGAAGCCAAATGCTACCCCCTGAGCTAGAAACCCAGGGCTCCTCTGTTTTGCTCCCTCGGCTGCAGGTTAGTTCCAGAACCTGGAGCTGTACCTGCTGGGGTTCTTCAGCTCGAGCAAATGCAGGGTCAAGATACAGGAAAACTGAGCAGGTTGCTGCAGTGGCCTTTACAACAGCCTTAGTATGTCGGTACTATTACTATCTCTATCTTACATACGCAGAAACTAAAGTTTGAAGAAGACGCATGATGTGTCTGTAGTCACATAGTGAGTAGGTAACAAAGCAAGGGCTTAAACCCACATTTTCTGATTCCAAAGCCTGTGCTCATAAGCAATTAGCTATCCTGGTAGCTCTGACAGCTACAGGGTCAGATACAGCCAAAGCAGGGAAGCTGAAAACCTGCTCACCCTGCAGGTCCCTTCTTCAAGAAACTTTTCCTCCCCAGGTGGCTCTGCCAATGCAAGGAGTTGCTGCACAGCCTGACTTTCCAGCCCCCTAGTGAATCATGCCCAAGAAAGCCAATTTCTGTTTACTGATCAAACAGGAGGAATATAAGAGTTACCTGGTCATGAGAAGTTGTGCCCCATCTCTGGGTCTGTGTGTCCCTGGCATACATGTTCATGACCACTCTCAAGGATGTTTGGGAAGCTGTGCTCCCTCCTCCTCCTGGACCTCATCCGCCTGCACCAAGGCTCTCACCTCTTCCCCACTGTCCATCCTGCTGCCACCCCAAGCCCTCGCTTCAGCTCCTAACTTCCCACTGAGCTCTTCTAACCCCTTGCTGCTCAGAGTGTGGCCCATGGACCAGCACCTTGGCCTCACTGAAGAGCATGGTAGAAATGCAGGATCTACGTTCCCAGCTGCAACCTTCTGTATCAGAATAGTCATTTAATAGATGATTTAGATGCACATTAAAGTTCAGGAAGTGCTGGCTCAGCCCATAATACACATCCTTTGTTCCATCAGGAGCACATTACCAGGGCTGCTCTTCCTATAAAAAGCTGCTTTCACGTGAATCCAAGTCAACATATTACCTCTCCTAAGGACGTTAGCCTTTTAATAGCTTTATGCCCAGCTAAAGGAATTCCAGGTTGGTGGCAAGCCTACTTCACCTCCTGAAATGACACTACACCATCAGCTGCTGAGCCATCTCTATAGAAAGCTGGCCCTGTTTTCCGGCCAGGGGAGTGTATGTCTTCTCCGTGCTACAACTATACACCACTTTGGGGGACAAAATAAGTATCTTCAGGTAGCCCAAGCACAAATTAATATTTGTGCAGGTCTATCTGTTATAGGATAATACATTGAGCAAGAAATTTCAGTGTAGAACATGTTTTATTAAGCCCCAACTATCCTCCAAAGCAAGCAATAACTCTTAACGAGAGGAGAAATAATGGCTGGGACGAAGTACAACGTGGGCGGGAGGGGGGTTAAAAGAATGCCTCAAGACATTATGTGTCATGTTCTAAATGCTTAGGCTGAATCTCTATATATTTAGAAATTAAACCCACTCTCGGCTATCAACACACGTATCATTATCCTACTGTCACTGGAAACACTTAGGAGCAAAAAAAAAAAATCTCTGGGAATGAAATAGTACAATAGCTCACGAGGTGTTATAATTTAAAGGATATATTTGCTCAGTGGGAGAATATCAGACTGATTTTAAAAGGAAACAGCTGAGTAAAAGCAGGCTGTCTGTCTGTTAGGGATTGTAAAAGGAAAATTATAGCCTGGCACACTCTTCAGATGGCCTTTGGTGCTCAGTCTTTCTGCTTAATGTTGAGTTTCTCTGTGACAATCCACTTAGAGAGAAGCACAATTAAGAAATGAGCCCGAGCCAGCTTAGAAAGCTTGAGTGTTTTCCACGGGATTGCACTATGCTTCTCAAAATGACTCAGAAATATTTAACACTATAAAACAAGAAATACTTCTGTATGAATATACAAATGTTTCAGGCTTAGGATAATCATAAAGTAAGGTAAAATATGTCTTGGTGGTTTATGCTAAGCAGAAACAAATGTATGACGGACATGAAAACAGTAAGTATATTTTACTATTTCCTCAATATACTGTGTGTATTCATCTACATTTCATTTTGTCAAAGAAAAAAAAAAAGGATCGGGAGAGATTTAGGGCACTGTATAAGGATGTAAAGAGAACAGTAATATGAAATCACCAAAAATCAAAAACAAAAACCAAAAGGAGTAAAATGAACATTATAGGTAGGGATGAAATGTTGAGCCCGTAGTGAAGTCTGCACACTGAATGCAGGCCGTGAAGCTCTGGCCACTTGCGTGGGGGAGCCAGAAATTTGTCCCTATGCTTCTAGTAGCCAACAAAAAGAGGGAAACATAATTTCAGTGTTCATATGTCTTTGTTTTGTCTCTTTTAATGCCCCAATAAAGCACAACTATTTGAGGGACTAAAGACATTTCTCAAATGGATCTTCACAGGGGAACACAGTGGGAGGTGATGACAATATCATGACAGCACCCTGAGGGAGGGGCAGCAGTTACAACCAAATACCACATGGGCCATTAGAGTCCAGCTAAGTCCAGCACAGACAGAATGGGGGCATCACGTACACTCGGATCACACAGCGACGGAGGCTAGCTCTGGACCAGCTCTGGACCAGCCTGCCAGGAGCAAATCCTGGGTGTGTCCCATCCTACATCGTGAGGCTACATCGCATCTCTGGGCTTCCATTTCCCCTTCTGTAAAATTGGGACCTACCTTATAAAGTTGTACGGAGGATTAGATGAGTTAGTAAGTGAAAAGTACTTAGGACAATTTCTAGCATAGGAATTATGTTAACATTTAATTAATGTTATATCTGCCTTAAACCTTAGATTTTTAAATTATAAGTTATTACCTATGGAGCAGATGTTGAAAAATTTTCTAAGACTTATAAGCTTATCTACCACAAGAAAAAAAGCAAGGTATCTTTTCTTTATCACCTATTTTTCTACATATTTAAATTAATACTCTAAATATAAATGACCAAAGGTCCAACCTTTTCCTTATGTCTTCAGTATGTTCCAAGTTATGAAAGATAAATATTCTTACTGTCTGTTGCACAGGTGTGGCTTTGGCATGTGAGGGGCATATGTGAACTGGGCAGATGTGAGCAAGGAACTCTGTATCCTCATTCATTCACACATTAAGCATAGATTTACTGGGGCTATTTCTATATACCAGGCATTGTCCTAGGTGTTGCGGATGTAGAAAGGCACAGAATACTATTCCTCACTTCAGTCATAATTCAACTGAGGTATCTCTCCTTCTCTCTCCATACACACACACACTCACAAACACACACACACACACACTCTCTCACATCATATGCACTTTTTAAAACATCTATATAGCCACTTCTTCAATAACTTCCTTTCATTCTTTCAGAGATGACACCTGGAGAGTTTTATCAAATTTCAAGCAGTAGTAAAGCATCCTTTACAAGCTGGAGTTCTGGGTGTCACTCAGAGTCCCGGCAGGAGACATCACCTACAGGCACAAGTGATGGAGGAGAGCTTAATAAAGCAGCCACGAGACTTAACAAAGGAGTGCGCAGGGGAAGGGAAGCTTCTTGTGAAAGCAAAGCACCTCGAGCTCAGATCTGAGAACCTTTCCCACCCTGGGCCGATGCTGGAGCCCGGACGGAGCTGGAGCCAAGACCCTGAATAGGACAGGGTAGCTGAGAGGTTGCAGCGCACAGCCAGCAGGGGGGACTGGGGGAGCAGATGCCCCCATTTCCTCTCCTCCCGCCCTGTGACCACCTGCCACACCTCCCTCTGGCCAAACCCTGCCAGGAGCCCAGGAGAGGGAGACAGTTGCTGCTGTCTGGGAAGGTCAGCTGCCGCCTGGGGCACTGGGCAGAGAAGGGTGGCGAGTGGATGGAAAGGAGGGAGACTCCCAGGGTCACGGGGGGGTCTGGGCTATCTAAAGTTGTTAACAAACATATGTTGAACTGCATCCCCAAATCTGAGCCAGAGGAGAGACTTGAGGTGACAGAATGGAGAAGCAGACTCTTCAGGATGGGATATGGTGGGCATCAATAGCTTTGAAAAATAGTCCAGTGCACAGTCTAGAGCAGTGCTACTCAAAGTGTGGTCCGTGGACTGGTGCCGGGAACTGTTTGTTACTAATCCACAATGTAACAAGGACAGAAATTGACAGACAGCTTTCAAAAAACTTTATAACAACTTTAAAAAGTAAGTTGTCTGTTGAATTTAATGTTTTTAATGAGGCTTCTTTAGGTTTCATTTTTCATTTCATTTTTCTAAGAATTCATTTCTACTGTATTTTACAAAGGTACTGGGTCTGTGACAGATTAGAAATGTTAAAAAGGAAAACAATCTTTTGTCCCAGATGGTTTGAGAAGCACCAGTCTACAGCGAATCTTAATGTGCACATGGTCTACCGAGGGACTTGAAATGCAGGTTGCGATCCAAGAGGTCCAGGTGGTGCCCAGAATTCTGCATTTCTAACCATCTCCCAGGGGATGCCAGTGCAGCTGACCCAAAGACCACAGTTTGAGCAGCAAAGCTCAGAGCTCCCCAGGCTGAAAAGGAGCAGGGTTTCAGGGGCAGGGATGTGAACGCCGCCCTTGGGTTGGGTGGTGGTTTGTGTAGCCTTGGGGTAGTGGGACCCCACACAGATGGGAAGAGATGGGCAAAGGATCAAAAGACTGCAGTGTCCAGCACTGAGGGGATCGCTGGCTTGAAGGGTAATAAAATCAGTTGAAAAGGAGCTTGTGTGAACGCCATAGCAACCTACACACAGGGGCAAGCTGGGGCAGCCCACCAGGTGTCAGGCCCACCTGTTCTAAATACCAGGCACCTTGAGGCCCAGCCCTGCCCAAGGTCTGAGCTGAGAGACATCTGGACCTGGCGGTGCAGGCATGACACCCTCCCTCTGAAGCACAAGAATTTACAAAACAGCTGCCTGCCAAGGTCTCCCTGCCCTCTCCATGCTGCACAGCAAGGATGGACGGACTCTGCTCCCATGGGCTCCACCTCTCCTGGGCCAGCCTCCAGGCTCTGGGCTCTTGCCCTCATGACAACTGTCCCAGCTTCTCTGCCCACCTCGGACCCTGTGCTAGAGACACCAGCTGGACTCCAGCTGCCCATGCCCACCTGGATCTGGCAATTTAGACTGATCATTAAGAAGGACAGAGCACTGTACCTCCCAGCTACAGGCTTCCTTGCCCGACTTGCCCTCTCCATCTCT
>NW_012153874.1:424984-441053 GCF_000956105.1 Propithecus coquereli
TATCTTTTCTTTATCACCTATTTTTCTACATATTTAAATTAATACTCTAAATATAAATGACCAAAGGTCCAACCTTTTCCTTATGTCTTCAGTATGTTCCAAGTTATGAAAGATAAATATTCTTACTGTCTGTTGCACAGATGTGGCTTTGGCATGTGAGGGGCATATGTGAACTGGGCAGATGTGAGCAAGGAACTCTGTATCCTCATTCATTCACACATTAAGCATAGATTTACTGGGGCTATTTCTATATACCAGGCATTGTCCTAGGTGTTGCGGATGTAGAAAGGCACAGAATACTATTCCTCACTTCAGTCATAATTCAACTGAGGTATCTCTCCTTCTCTCTCCATACACACACACACTCACAAACACACACACACACACACTCTCTCACATCATATGCACTTTTTAAAACATCTATATAGCCACTTCTTCAATAACTTCCTTTCATTCTTTCAGAGATGACACCTGGAGAGTTTTATCAAATTTCAAGCAGTAGTAAAGCATCCTTTACAAGCTGGAGTTCTGGGTGTCACTCAGAGTCCCGGCAGGAGACATCACCTACAGGCACAAGTGATGGAGGAGAGCTTAATAAAGCAGCCACGAGACTTAACAAAGGAGTGCGCAGGGGAAGGGAAGCTTCTTGTGAAAGCAAAGCACCTCGAGCTCAGATCTGAGAACCTTTCCCACCCTGGGCCGATGCTGGAGCCCGGACGGAGCTGGAGCCAAGACCCTGAATAGGACAGGGTAGCTGAGAGGTTGCAGCGCACAGCCAGCAGGGGGGACTGGGGGAGCAGATGCCCCCATTTCCTCTCCTCCCGCCCTGTGACCACCTGCCACACCTCCCTCTGGCCAAACCCTGCCAGGAGCCCAGGAGAGGGAGACAGTTGCTGCTGTCTGGGAAGGTCAGCTGCCGCCTGGGGCACTGGGCAGAGAAGGGTGGCGAGTGGATGGAAAGGAGGGAGACTCCCAGGGTCACAGGGGGGCCTGGGCTATCTAAAGTTGTTAACAAACATATGTTGAACTGCATCCCCAAATCTGAGCCAGAGGAGAGACTTGAGGTGACAGAATGGAGAAGCAGACTCTTCAGGATGGGATATGGTGGCCATCAATAGCTTTGAAGAATAGTCCAGTGCACAGTCTAGAGCAGTGCTACTCAAAGTGTGGTCCGTGGACTGGTGCCGGGAACTGTTTGTTACTAATCCACAATGTAACAAGGACAGAAATTGACAGACAGCTTTCAAAAACCTTTATAACAACTTTAAAAAGTAAGTTGTCTGTTGAATTTAATGTTTTTAATGAGGCTTGTATTTTGTACGTCTTTAGGTTTCATTTTTCATTTCATTTTTCTAAGAATTCATTTCTACTGTATTTTACAAAGGTACTGGGTCTGTGACAGATTAGAAATGTTAAAAAGGAAAACAATCTTTTGTCCCAGATGGTTTGAGAAGCACCAGTCTACAGCGAATCTTAATGTGCACATGGTCTACCGAGGGACTTGAAATGCAGGTTGCGATCCAAGAGGTCCAGGTGGTGCCCAGAATTCTGCATTTCTAACCATCTCCCAGGGGATGCCAGTGCAGCTGACCCAAAGACCACAGTTTGAGCAGCAAAGCTCAGAGCTCCCCAGGCTGAAAAGGAGCAGGGTTTCAGGGGCAGGGATGTGAACGCCGCCCTTGGGTTGGGTGGTGGTTTGTGTAGCCTTGGGGTAGTGGGACCCCACACAGATGGGAAGAGATGGGCAAAGGATCAAAAGACTGCAGTGTCCAGCACTGAGGGGATCGCTGGCTTGAAGGGTAATAAAATCAGTTGAAAAGGAGCTTGTGTGAACGCCATAGCAACCTACACACAGGGGCAAGCTGGGGCAGCCCACCAGGTGTCAGGCCCACCTGTTCTAAATACCAGGCACCTTGAGGCCCAGCCCTGCCCAAGGTCTGAGCTGAGAGACATCTGGACCTGGCGGTGCAGGCATGACACCCTCCCTCTGAAGCACAAGAATTTACAAAACAGCTGCCTGCCAAGGTCTCCCTGCCCTCTCCATGCTGCACAGCAAGGATGGACGGACTCTGCTCCCATGGGCTCCACCTCTCCTGGGCCAGCCTCCAGGCTCTGGGCTCTTGCCCTCATGACAACTGTCCCAGCTTCTCTGCCCACCTCGGACCCTGTGCTAGAGACACCAGCTGGACTCCAGCTGCCCATGCCCACCTGGATCTGGCAATTTAGACTGATCATTAAGAAGGACAGAGCACTGTACCTCCCAGCTACAGGCTTCCTTGCCCGACTTGCCCTCTCCATCTCTCTGGGGGTTCCTGGGACCCTGGTGGCAGCAGGCAGTGCAAGGGATGGTGAGAGTCTGCCGGGCGAGGATGACTGTGAGGGCTAATGGAAAGAATGGAATGTTCCAAGCTGGTTACTCTGCGATGCTGAGGAGCATAAACCGATAAAGGTAAACATACAATCTCATTGCTCAGAGTGCTTAACACATATGGAACGAACTATGTCATGCATGGTGTGCTGAATCTGGAATTCCTAAACCGTGGAACGTTTGCATTAGTGGTTTGAGAATTAAAGAGAAGAGTAAAAATAGCACACGAGCGTGCTCCTGAGTGAGAAAGAGGCACAGAAAGTGCCTTATCTGCTGGCTACACGGCCAGAGGGAACCCTGTGAGGAAGAAGGGCAGGAGCTGCCAGATGTGGGGAAGGAAACCTGGCCCCTCTGGTCTAGAGGGAGCTGCAGAAGTCCTGGGGAGGCAGGGCAGTCACACCACCTGCACCCTGAGGCCACTTGGGGGCAGGGGTAGCAGGTCCAGCTGCTCTAGCCAGGCAGGGAGCCTCTTCACACCCTCCCCACCCCACACCCCCTCTGCACACACACATCCCCCCCGACTCAGCAGGCTACCGCTTTGCTGGGACACAGTGCAGCACCCCTTGCCAAGGCTGGCAGTGACCCCAAGAAAAGAACGGTGGGTTATTCTGTACTTAGAACAGGTGGTTTGGTTTGATTTTTGTTTTTCCCTAAAGTAAAGAAATGCAATGGGAGAATGGAAAGTGAAAACACAAAAGCAAAGAGAATCACAGAAACAGGAATACGGAAAGAAGTGGCGTCAGGAAGAAAAGGGTAAAGAAAGATAGTCTGGTGGCGCAGGAAGGCTCCAGGGTTCCAGGTGTGAGAAGCAGGGACTCTGGGGGGCCAGGCAGGTACCTTGAGGATGGCAGGCAAAGGAGGGGAGACACCAGGCCCAGCGACTCCCCTGACATATCACATTTAACTCAAGCTTTCATTAGAACTGTCGTGAAGAATTCATGAAATTCAGTTTTTCCTTATATACGCTTGCCATTAATAGTAATAGGAAAATGGCCATGATTTAAAGCCGAAATATGCTTGAAATCTTAAAAGTTTCACAAAGGAAGAAACATATAAAATAGTTTTCAAGATTAGCTAAGGAATCAAATATGTTCTTTTTAAAAATTCGATTTCCATTTACTGGATATTTTTCTGATTCTGTTGGCATTTAAAGATCTCTGGGAGGCCAACCTCATTCTGAGATGAAACAGTCAGAAGCTCATATTGGGGGGGTGGAGACATCGGGAAAGCTCCAAAGAAGCTTTTTCATCAATAACTCAAGTCCTACCAGAAATCATTTTTCCCTTTGTCCTCTTTCTATAGAACCTGACTTTTTCCCCGAAAGGAAAAACAGCTTTATTGTTTTTCTAACTGTAAAAGTAATACATCGCATTGTCGAAAGCACAGACGTAACGGTAGATAACGTGGACTGAGTTCTCTACCTTATTAATCCCTCACAGCCACCCTAGGACGTGGGTACTAGATTCATCCTCATGTTCCAGATGAAGACACTGATGAGACATTAGCTAGCAGGGCCAGTGTCACACAGCTAGAAAGCTACAGAGCCAGATTTGTACCTAGATAAGTATCCAACACTGGCGATCTGAATTACTCTCTGAGATTTACAGAAGAAAGTCAAAATCAACAATAACCCCACCATCCAGAGAGATGCACTCTTAGCATTTTAAAGTCTCTCTTTCCAGGCTTTTTTCTTTTCTTATCTAATATATGCACATAATTTTTTTACTACAGAGTGTGATTATACCATACTGTCTAGCTATCTAGCTAGCTTACATACAGTTTTTTTCTATATGTTTTTTACATGTTTTTTTCTTCACAATATAGCTTGAATGTATGTTGTGTCAATAAAGACCGCTCCATGGCATCATTTGGCTGCCTGTTAGGCCACTGACTGAATCAGTCCCCTTTCGTTGGATATGAGATTGTTTCCGACCGGATGTTATTATGAACAACACTTTGATATGCATATCCTAGATCAAACATTTGAGCATTTATCTCATGAGTTCTTTAGGATAAATTCCAAGTAGTCATTTCATGTCAAAGATAGATAGTAATCTTTTAAAATGCAAATATTCTGGGAAGATATAACATCAGTACTGAGTTCCCAGGACTTTAGTGTGAATGTGTGTATAGATACTTTACTCACTTAGAAGAAATGAGGCAGCTTAACACATTAATTGCCATGTGAGTTGTATTTAACTCATGATAGTTTTGAGCCTGGGGCCTCATGAAGCATATGTAACTCACAAGTCTTTACCTTGGGAGCCTTGTGGTGCACAGGCAACTCACACTGCCATGCTATAGCATACGTGTTATGTGATGGGTGGCAAAACCTTGCAGTCGATTCTCTAAAAGGTGCCAAGGGCTATTTCTATTTATTTTTGTCTCATCAGCATGAGCCATGGTCCTGGGGGTTCTCAAGAAATGAACCCCATTTGCGTGTTTGCTGTCTAGCTAGATGAGAGGCCTATAAGGTGTGGGCTGATTCAGCAGCCGCAGGCGACCCCCTCTGGTACCTCTCCCCGGCCTGCGGGCTGCACCTTCCCCTGAGATGCCAAGCCCTGGTTATCAGTCTTTGTGACGAGAAAAATCCCTCTGACAGCTTTACAATGGCCTGAATCCTGGGAGGCAGCCAAATGCCAGTCATAGCTGTGTGTGACCCAAGGTTGCCTCGTAAGAGTCACCAAGGAGGTCACAGTGACCTCTGTTTACCACTCTTTCATATTAATGTCTATCTGCAGAGAGTGAGAGAAAATTCCAGAAGAAAAGTATTTTGTTTCCTAGTGTTGCTGCTTCCTAGTACAGTTTTTATCCCAGCTTCTGTTTCTTGGATTTATGTTGTCTGCCTACAAGCTACTGAGTGTTTTGGAAAGAAACATATTTAATTCACTTTCTGTTATGTCAGTTGCATTTGTGGTGCTAGTTATATGAAAACTAACAAATGTAAATGTTGCAGGTCTTTAAAATAAACCAGAGCTGTCCATGCTTACAGCAAGATATAGAATCCAATGGAATAAGATGAAAAGAAGTACATTCCAGGACTTCTAAGCCCCATGTATACAGAAAGAATACTGTAGACACAGTCCCTGACCCGGTGTACTGAGCTCCTGGTGTACTGAGCCTGTACATCATAGCACAGCAAGTGCCTCAGAGGACACAGAAACGGCTCGGAGGGATGCAGGCAGCCAGGGAGGGTTTCCAGCAGGTGATATCTGAGTTATCTTGGGAAGAAGGTAGCCAGACCAGGCAAGGTGGGAAGGAACCCCAAGAGCCATGAATAGCACCAAAATAAGGCCCAGAGGCAGGAAATGACATGGTATATTTAGGGAATTACAGTTAGGTCCCAACGGATGTAGCACAGAGCTTGCAGGAGAAAGTGGCATCTAAAGATGAGGCTGGCAAAAAGGTAGGGGCTAAACAGTAAAGGGGCATCTGTGCCACGTTAAGAAACTTGGACTGTATTCCAAAAGTAACGGAAAACCACTAAAGGATGTTAATGAAGGAGAATGACTGTCAGGCCACACTTACTGTAAAAATAGAAAAAAAAAAAAAAAGAAAGAAAGACATGCTGACATCTCTGTTTCACCCTGGAAGCAAGGAGAAGATTGACAGGTAGGCCCTTTGAAGACGGCCAACTCCAACTGTTTCTAATCTTTCTCATCTCACCATTAAGGATTTTTTCCTCTCGGGCCGACTACAGAACAAGGTGAGCTGAGAAGAGAGGCTGAGAAATCAGTGAGGAGATTGGCGGACTCATCACAGAAAGAGCTGTCAAGGGCCAAACTAGAATAGGCAGTAACAACAGAGAGGAGGCGCTGGGCTCTGGAGATGTCAGGAGCAAGATGTAATGATGAAATAGTAAGAGGAGGAGGCATGAGGAAGAGACAGAGAGGATGCTGGTAAACTGTCTCTTGGAAAGAAGAAGCCCTGATTTGTAACATTTGCTGATTCCTATAGTGTAAATTCTCTCACCAAGACCAATCTCAAGCTATCAGGCTGACATGCTACTTCCCATCTTGCCCATACAAACCTCCCACACATAATCTTGCATTTTAAATAACTGTTTCATAGCATTTACTTGGGCGAACACTTGGAGGGGTAGGGTTTCAGGACTAGGCTCACTTTCCTTTTTTTATTTGTTTTTTTAGAGACAGGGTCTTACTATGCTACCCAAGCTGTATTTGAGCTCCTGAGCTCAAACGATTGTCCCACTTCAGCCTCCTGAGTAGCTGGGACTACAGGTCCATGCCACCACACCTACCTAGGCTCTCTTTCTTCTGTCTTAGTCTGTGTCCTCTCTAAAGCCATGAGGCAAAGACTTGGGTACAGGTAGTTTATTTAGGAGTTGACCTCAAGAAGCACAAGTTGGGGGAGAGAGGAACACAGGGGAGGGAGAAAAGCCAACAACCGATATGTTCATGAGCAGATTACTATGGGCAACCCAACGGAGGCTCAATCCCACCAGGAACACTGAAGAATTGTGTAGAACGCATTTCAGAACCGTCCCACTGCAGCTGGGCATGGTGGCATGCACCTGTAATCCCAGGTACTCGGGAGGCTGAGGCAGGAGGATTGTTTGAGCCTAGGAGTTTGAGGTTGCAGTGAGCTATGACGACGCCACTGCACTCTAGCCTGGGTGACAGAGTGAGACCCTGTCTAAAAAAAAGAAAGAAAGAAAGAATTGTCCCACTGAGAGGCAGGGAAATGGGGTTTTCCACCAATTCCCATCCCTCTTGGAGCATTAAATGCTGGACTTCCAGGTTGCTGTAGACACAGCTGTTAAAAACTGCCATGGCCCTAGAAACAGCCTTCAGTCAGAAAACACAGAGTTAGTCAGATGCAGGCCCTTGAGATGGGCAAGGGGACAGGCACAGGAACTGTCCATCAGACCCACCACTCAGAGGGGGACCAGGGAGCTGTGAGCATCCCAGCCTTTTTCTCTACAGGGCCCAAAGGACTGTCTCAGTGGTTCTCTTCTGCTGTCACCATCTGCTCTCATGGGCCTCTTTCCCTGGAAGCCTGCAAAACGAGTGGGGGGTGGGGGGCACCACTGCCTCCAACCTCTGAAGCAAACACTCAACCCTTTTGTGACTGTAGGGGTTTTTTGGGAAGTTGTATTGTCTTTGTTTATTTTTACCACTAACAGGTTTAAAATCATACTCTTGGGGATATTACAAGTTGCATAAAAACCTTAAAATTCTTCTCAAGATGATTGTCCTGTGGTTCCCTGGAACATAGTGAGTCAGGCTTGCTCTGCATGGTGCCCTCTCACCCCTGAGCTGGTTCTCCTCTTCATTCCCACCCGAGAGCCAGCACTTTACAACCTCCAGGCCACTCCCACATCCACACGTCTCCCTTACATCTCACCCTGGGGTGGGAGCAGGAGAGTGAACATATAGAGTCCCCAGAGTAAGACTCATCTGCGTTCTGAAGGAAGTCCCAGGTCTGTATGTAGACCCCATGGCTATACCTTCCCATCTCACAGGGGGACACTGCTGGAGGTCACACCCCACCAGGATCCAGGAAAGACAAATGTTCTTGTATACCAAAGATCCTCCTTTTAAAAACTGGACATCCACATTTTGCTTTAAATATAAAAATGAGCTCATGATACTTGGCCAGATGATATGAAAGCTTCATATAAGACACTGTGTTCTTACTCTATAGCTTGAAAGTGATGCATAATGTATAATCAAATGAACAACCCCAGAAAATATGATGCCTCCAGTGAGTCACAGAAATGTCCTGCATTTGCCAGCCTGCAAGGGGGAAACTGCCCTTCAGCCCTGAAGGTAATGTTTTCATTTGTCAAACTGTGTTGGCCAAGAACAATAACAATGAAAAACACCAACTAGTCCAAAAGGAGACAAAGAAAATGAGCCCCTCGTGGAAACATAAGCTGTCAAATTGACAATGGCACATCATAATCTAATTTCAGCTCTCGGAAGGTGAAAAAAAAGTTTATGATCTGCATTTTATTTCCCAACCATGCATCAAAATTCATACTTCTCTACCTCTAAGGTCTTAATGTTACTATTAAATTATGAAATCTAGCCTCTCAATAACATTCTAATGGTCGGGCACGGTGGCTCACGCCTGTAATCCTAGCACTCTGGGAGGCTGAGGCGGGCGGATTGTTTGAGCTCAGGAGTTCAAGACCAGCTTGAGGAAGAGCGAGACCCCGTCTCTACCAAAAATAGAAAGAAATTAATTGGACAGCTAAAAATATATAGAAAAAAATTAGCCGGGCATGGTGGCGCATGCCTGTAGTCCCAGCTACTTGGGAGGCTGAGGCAGAAGGATCGCTTGAGCCCAGGAGTTTGAGGTTGCTGTGAGCTAGGCTGACGCCACGGCACTCTAGCCTGGGCAACAAAGTGAGACTCTGTCTCAAAATAAATAAATAAATAAATAAATAACATTCTCATGGTTGATTCCAGCAAAAGGAAGAAAACACAGATCTCACCAATGGGGCATAAAATATGAATCCTACAAGACAAAACATGCTCATTAAAACACATGTGCTCCAACATAAAAGAGGAAAGAAATGTGTTCAGTCTGACATAATTTTTATATTGCTTTTCCTTTTCCTAGACCTTTCTGGAGAATTGTCTACAGCATTATATGCAGTATTTCCTAGAGGCACAAAAGTTATGAGTCTATTCTTTTTAGCAAGCGTTTATCAAAGTTCACTTTATTTTATCAAATAAAAATTATTACCACTGCTGTTAAGAGGTTTAAAATGAAGCAGTTAACTCATTTAAACCTCAAAAAACAATCTCATTTTTACAAACAAGGAAACTGAGGCAGAGAGCAGTTAAGTCTGTGGCTCAGGGCCACACCGCAAGTGAACAGTGTGCTCAGCCATACACCGAGGCTGGCCCACACCAGCACCCACACGCACAGAGCAGGTGGGTGGACACACTGTCTTCATGATTATGTATACTATGACTAATGTTTGCCAGCCACCAGCAAATTACTAAACTGTTCCTGTGTTATGTTTTCTTAATTTAACTGTTTTAATTACGGGTTCTTCAGTACATCAAAAGGATGCTTTTAAAGTGCTTTAAAAAAAAAATAGTTCTAAGGAGAAAAGAACAAGTCCAGCAGGCATGGGTGCGTTCAGTATGGATCATTTGGACGGGCTAAAATTCCCTGTTAAATACAAAAATCCTCAGTTAAATAAATGATATTATAGGTAAATCCTGGTCACTACAGGCAAAATCTAGAGGTTAGCTAGAGGTTAGCTATCATAGGGATAAGACTAATTCAGAGCTGAAATGGGGGTTCTAGAGTCTTTGAACCTTGAAGCATCTCTGTGAATTACACCAGATGCAAATAGATGGTGAAAATATTCTCAGGAGAGGTCTAATTTAGCACAACATAGGGGCCAAAGAGGTTGAGAGCACTTCTATCACAAAATTATGCCCAATCACAATGAAAATAACACATTCAAAGAAATCTCAGTATCATTTAATTTCCAAACTGTGGAATGTAGTTCCCTTTTTTATTTCTTTCAAGCAGTATCTCTTATATAAACTGCACTCTATACACAAAAGTTTTTAAATAGTTTCATTGGCAAAGATATATTTATTAAAATTTTAATTTACATATACATATATTTTAGAGACAGGGTCTCTCTCTGTCACCCAGGGTGGAGTGCAGTGGCCTGAAACTATTTGAAAACTTTTTTTTTTTTTTGGAGATAGAATCTTGCTCTGATGCCCGAGCTAAAGTGCAGTGGCACAATCATAGCTCACTGCAACTTCAAACTCCTGGGCTCAAGTGATCCTCCTGCCTCAGCCTCCCAAGTAGCTAGGACTACAGGTGTGTGACATTATGCGTTTGGCTAATTGTTTTTTTGTAGAGACAGGGTCTAACTATTGCCCAGGCTGGTCTTGAACTCCTAGGCTCAAGGGCTCCTCCCACCTTGGCCTCCCAGAGTGCTAGGATTGCAGCCATGAGCCACCATGCCTGGCCTTTGTAACTCATTTAATTCATAAAAATGGGGATCTGCGTTGTGCTAGGCACTGTTCTGGGTTTTAAGGGAGGCAAATATTAACGTCACAGGTTTAACAATGATTAGTGAATTAAAGCTGAAGTTTGTTTTTTACAATAATTATTGTTATGTCAAAAATCACTGCAGAAACCGTGATCCAAACTCATGTTTCCATTCCAATAACCCACCTGCCCCAGATCCAAGGTGAGGTTGACTTTGTTGTACTGGGTGCCTGCGGAGAGAGGAGGGCTTTGCCACCATCGTTCAGATCCATCGATTGCGTTGGTGGCTGGATGTGCCTTCCTGGGGTCCTCAGAGTTGCAATAGTCACAGAACTGGCCCTGAAAAACAAGGTTCTTTTTTTATTTTCAAGTAATTTTTTCTTATCAATTTAGTAAAAGAGGGAACCAAACAAAGACCGCTTTATATAGCTTAGCGATGTCACTGTTAGACTTAATTATAACGTATTCTGAAGACAGCAGTAAGGCTTTCTCTTTTTCATTTAATCTTAAACCATATCATCAGTTTTATACCTCGGTTTTCTGTGTCTCTAGGATATAAATTATATTTATCTTCCATCTTCTATAGTTTTGTTTTTCTTGCTTCATACAACACTTTGGGAGGAGCCTGTTGTAATGTTTCCACTTCACTCTTGCAACCCCACTCTGTGGAACTCTGGATGAGGCCCTGGGTACGAAGAGGATCCCTGCCCACAGCCCCCAGTGGAGAAATTAAGTATACAAATAACCATCAGGGAAGTTGGGCACAGCAAGTGTCTGCAGAGCATGTGGAATGCCGGGGTCAAAGGTGGTAGCTATTCCAGGGTGGAAGAGGTAGCATGTCCGCTGCATGTGACAATGGGCAGGACTTTGGTAACTGTTACTGAGCCGCAAACAGGGAAAGCCTTCCAGGTGGAGGACACAGAATGGGCAAAGGCACAGAGGCCAGCTGGGCCAGTGTGCCACAAGTGTTGAAAGACCAGCCTTGACATGCGAATAGGGGAGATGTGGCTGGCTACGAATACCGCGGTGAGAAGTCAGGAATTAATTCAGAAGGTAAACGGCATCCATTTTTATCTGCAGTGATATCTGTTTGGTATTATAATTTCTAACTCCTTATTGAATTACTCTTTTTTGATAGGCAGATTCTTTTGATTCTGGTTTTTGTTTTGTTTGGGTTACTGCATAATTTTACAGCCATTTACCATCTAAAAAGCTGAACAGGCCTGGCGTGGTGGCGGGCTGATCTCAAAAAAATAAGAAAATTTAACCAGGCATGGTGGTGCATGCCTGTAGTCCCAGGTACTCAGGAGGCTGAAGCAGGAGGATTGCTTGAGCCCAGGAGTGTAAGGCTGCAGTGAGCTATGATAGCACCGCTGAGCTCCAGCCAGGGCAACAGAGACCCTTCTCTAAAAAAAAAGTAAAAGTAAAATTAAAATAAATAAATGAATAAAATATTGAACATAGGCCTTCCTTCTATGTTAAATATATTTTAACTGGGTCAAAGGATCATGCTTACCCAGGGATGGCCTTCACATACTCAACTACTCTGCTCCCAAACTAAACTATCTTAGAATATAACCACCACATAGGAGAGGGACAAAGAAGCAAACTTATACCCATAGCCTCCCCAGAATGTGCTGTGACAAAGTGGTACCTCTGCCCCTGGTCGGCATTTTAGAAGTTAATTCTTAAATATTCAAAGATAAATTTGCTCCTATTATGTAACCAATTGTGTGACCAAATGTTTTCATCTAATATGCAACTGATAGTTCTTTCATACATGAAGAGATGTCTGTGTAAACATTTATCTTTGGACATTATATTAAAATATTGGGGGGAGGGGGGCAAGGGCAACATACGTAACCTAAACATCTGTACCCCCATAATATGCTGAAATAAAAAAAAAAAATTATGTAACTCAGAAACAGCATGTTGGGGGTGTGTGGTCCCATCAGTCCATGAGGTCAGAGACTATGTGTGTGTCCTGTTCTTTCTCCTATCATTTCTGCCCTACATGTTGCCTAGCACATAGTAGAAACTCAACAAAGTAATCATTCCATCAGAAATTTTGCAAAAAATTTTGATTCTTTCTATAAAATTTATTATTACAATAAGGGGCTCAATAATTTTTTAAGGTAGGACATCTAAACATTTATTATTAGTATTTTTCCCTTTGATGGTCTTTTATTTTTCTCATTTTTTTTTTCCTAGAGTACATTTTACCAGTGTAATTATTTGATGAGGCAATTAAATTGTTATTCCTTGAACTTTGGAAAATTTACATCAGGCTAGAAACATATCTCTTCCTAAAATGTGGAAGCTTATGACTTACATTTATCTCTGTCTCCATAATGTAGACAAGAGAAATGGAGATGATATTTTTTGTGTTGTTATAGTAATTTTCAATTTCAAAACAATAATAATAATAATTAAATGAACATTTATAGAGCACCTATTATACACTGGACACCATGCACTCCATATTTTCATACTAAGATTATCACCTCTATTTTACAGATGAGGAAACAGAGTGGAGAGGTTACATAATTTTTCCAAGAATCACACAACTGGTAAATGGTAGAACTGGGACCTACATCCAGGACCCCGGGATAACATGTTAACCACTATCCTGTGACTCTTTTCTCCACTCTAGCAGCTGCAACTCTGGTTTATTAGACATCCATGGATATTCAGTAACAGATGTTATCTCCTATAGTTAGTTTTAAAAGGTAGCCTTCAACAATAGCCTAAGCACCATAGTTCCAAGGCCTCTTTCATTTGGAATCATCTGATCATTTCTACTGATGCCCTAGTCCTTGTACAGGCCCAAGTAGAACTGTCCCTAGCATTTAGCAGACTGGGTAAGAACACAGGCTCGGGAACTTTAGCACCTACTAATTGTATTATCAAGGGCTAATTACTAAAATACACATTTTGAGAGTGAACAATAAATAATTTGAAAGTAAACATTTTAAAAAACAATTTTATTGTCGAGAGAGCATCACAATTATACAGGTTAGTGATCACATTGACCTCTGGAAGTCTGACTGACATAATAGATAAATAAGTTAAAGGCAAATTCCTAGTAGTGAACTTTGCTCAGGTAATAAAAATGAGTCAGACTTTTTGTTTATTTCTACACTTGTCACTGGAAAAAACCTTGACAGCAAAGAGTATATAATAATAACTTATCAAGCCAATAATGCCAGCGATGATGATTTTTCTGGATTAACTACGTGTATTAGCTAAGTTTAGGTGATACATTTTCGCCATAAAAAATAAGTTCTAAGAAAGATTCCACAAGCTTAAGTTGAACATTAACAAGCAAAAGTGTAATATACACTTACTCTTTGAAAAATAGAAAGAAAAATTTAGCCCAAAAAATTAATAATATATTTAAAAATTAATACTTACAAAGTCTAGCTTCTTTAAGTTACTCTTAAATGGTCAGAGTGAGAATTTTTTAATCCAGTATTTTTATTAAAATATTCCTTCTTTTTTCTTTCTTTTTTTTATTCTTTCTTTCTTTTTTTTATTCTTGAAATTTCAGTGATTTTTACCCTACATCTCAAATGTCATATTTACTGCAAATCAATCTGTGTGAACAATCAAAAAGAATTTAGCAGTACCTTGCAGGAAATCAGACTGTGGATCTAGAAGTGAAAAAGAATCAGAAGAATGACTTTTTTAAAAAGATGTTAAAAACCCTATCGTTCTAAATCGTTTTTGTGAGATCTTTGTGGAGATTTAAATCTAGGTGAAAATGCTACATAAATAAGTAAACTTGGGGTTGAAGAACCTTCTCAGGGAGACCAAGGTTATGACTAATCTCTGACAGTAAGGTCTTGGCACTAAGAAACAGGGTTTTGAGAGGAGACAACCTAATGCTGCTTTTTAAAAATGCAACACCTGATAATAGTTTTCAAAATAAAACTTGTACAACAGAGGAGAAAAGAACCCATAGAACTTCTCAGACTGCAGATCATTGAGGAAACCCTTTCTTTTCCATGAATGTCACTAGGACAGGCCACATTTATTTTTCTGTAGCCACATCTTCTAATAGACATTTACATTAATTTTATTGCTTTGTGTGAATAACGAAATAAAAGGGCTTATGTATTTGTCTCAGCCATTTCTGATTCAACTTGCTGTTTTCAACAAGAATTGAAAGTAAAAAATGGGGAAGAGACCAGAATAAGAAAGATTTTTTTAAAACAGAGGCATAATTTTTAGAATAGAGGAAATAAAACTGTTATCATTTATAGATGATAAAATTATTTACATTAAAACCCCAAATGAATACACTGAAAAAAATTTAGGAATACTAGGAGAGTTTAGCAAGGTGGCTGGATATGAGATTAATGCAAAAGTTACTACACTTCTATACAATAGCAGCAAGCAACTAGAAAATGTAATTAAAGAGAAAACACAATTTACAACAGTCTTAGAGAACATCAAGTATCTCAAAAGAAATTTAACAATTAAAATTTTAAACTTTGTTAAGATAATTTTCAAAATCTATAATATATAAATGGAAATATACTATTTTCTTAGATAGGAAGCTAATATCAAAAACTTATCGATTCTCCCCTAAATTAATCTATAGAGTCAATATTATTCCAATGAAAATCTCAATAAGGACTTTCTTAAAACCTAGTAAGATAATTCGAAAATTTATATGGAACTGTAAAGGACTAAGAAAAGCCAAGATATTGTGAATAAAGAGACCAAAGAGGAGGAATCTTGCTCTTCAAAAAATCAGGGCCAATTATGAAGCTAGTGTAATGAAGACAGGGCAAGATGAGACAAACAGACCTATGGGACAGAACAGTGATCCCCAAGACAGTCTCCCATACATTTGGGAAGCCTTAGCACATATCAGAAGTGGTATGTCAGATCAGTGGGAAAGGAAGGTTATTCTATATCCAATCAAAATAATAAAATCAGATTCCTACTCAAGTCATAAACAAAAATCAACTTCAGAAGAATTAAGGACTTAAGTGTCAAAAATAAAACTTCAAAATCTCTTAGTAGAAAACAAAGATGAATATCTCTTGGAACTCATAGCAAGGAAAGATTTCTTAAACAGATACAAAAAGCACTGACTACAAAAGAAGAGATGAATAAATTTGGCTATATTAAAATTAAGAATTTTAGTTCATCAAAGACACCTTAAAAGTGTGAAAAGAAAGTTAAAACTAGAAGATATTCATAATACACAAGTGGTAAATAGTCTTAAATGACAGCTGCCATCAATTCCTTCTCTCTATATATGTGCCTGCCATTTCAGCCATCAAGAGGTGCATGCTATTTGCCTTGAGGCTAGTCTCTCCTATTGACTCAAGATTAACTTTCTCATTTGCTTTGTTGTAGTAGAAGTATCTGGGACATTCAAGCATAGGCCTTAAAAGGAATGGAAGATTCTGCTTCCTTCCTCTTAGAAGTGAGCCTCCAGATAAGAAGTCCAACTACCCCCAAATCACCATTCTGTGAAAAAGCCCAAAATAACCAACTGAAAAGGGGACATGAAAGAGCACCAAGACACCTTATATGTTAGTTCAGTTCATCCTTGCCACCAGCCGAATGCAACTGAGTTACCCAACTGATAATACATAGAGCAGAAGAACCACTCAGCTGATCCCAGTTAACCCACAGAATTATGAGGGGAGAAAAATGTTGTTGTTTTAAGCCACTAAGTTTTGG
>NW_012153874.1:442203-457583 GCF_000956105.1 Propithecus coquereli
TTAAAAAAAAGCCTGATACGCTTTTTATAAAGTTATGAGCAACCAAAATGAAAAGTACTTACTTTTTAGAAATACATATAGACATAATAAAAACTATATACAAAGGAAAGCAAAGGAAAAATAAAGGAATCAGGATGATAATTTCCTCAGACTGTAGAAGACAGAGGGAACAGGGGTGGGGAGACAATATGCTTAGACAAGGCTTTATTTTTGATTTTAGTAGCAAGTTCGTGAATGCTGATTGCTATTTAAAATCCATATGTGCATATATATATTTACATATTTTATATACAAAAATTTTATATATGTATATATAAGCAGGTCATGCAAGGACCAATGATAAGAGCATGTCATAAACTGAGGGTTATGACTGATTCATAATCTGACTCTGTACCTGGGGTCCAATATTTTTTAAACAACCACAAATCATAAAAGCAGGATTAAAACTGACAGAAGAGAGGAGGGGTGCAGAGAGAGAAGAAGGAAGAGTCTTCCGCCCTATGTTCAATTGTTCATCCATCCATGCAACAAACCTGTACCAATCATCACTCTGCACCAGATGCTATTCCAGACAGAGAGAGCAGAACACTGGAAGATAAACAGGACAAGGGACTCACACTCTGAATTGTGTCAAGGCTGTCAGTATCCTTGTCATATGGGAAGTAGAACATGTAATGGAAGGGGCTAGAAAGAAAGGACATAGGATTGTTTAAATAAACAACTCAACAGAGTGAGCTCCAAAGTTGGTGGTCTCTAGGGCATAAGCCAATATTTGCCAAGGGGCTCACAGAGTGACCTACAATTTTTCAGAAGGATGAAAAAAAATAGTCTCTCCCAGTTCCTAACACTTTCATTGGTTCTTCTTAACTAAAAAGCCTCTCATTTGTAATATTTTAATATTAATATAAACACTGTATTGTTCTAAGAAACCAGAGGTTGATTATAGCAGTGCTCCCTGATATAACTTCTGTTTTATTGTTTGAACATTCACTCATTTATTGAACTTATCCAAATTACCTACCATGCATAGAGCACCACGTTGGACACTGGAGTAAAAACAAACAAAGGCTAAGAGTTGGATCCTTCCCTGAAGACAGTGAGTGGGAGACAAGAGAAGTCACTCAATCACTACACATAACCAAGATGGCGCAAGGGCAGGTGAGCCCAGGAGGGGCACACCACGCTTTACTTTGCTTACTCTCTACAACACTCTGCTTACATAAAAGTATTCAAAACTTAAAGATGAAGAAACAAAGTCTCAAAGAGGTAAAGTGCCTCCCCTCAATGCACACAACTAGGACATGCTGGGACCAGGACCTGCATGGGAGTCTGGTGATGTCATGGCCAGGAACACCTCCCATCCTGGCCAAGCTGTCCTGCAAGCTACATCAAAGAGCCCTGACTTTGATTTGGAAGGAGTGTGAGGCAGCACTGGAATAGGAATTATGTGACTTTCCATATACCTGCCTACTACCAAATGTGTGGGAAGAGACCAACTCAGGAAACAAACCCGCCTGGTAGAAGTTCAGATGCATGCCCTTACAGCAGGCACAGAAAACCCAGCAAGATGAGCATTTAGCCACATTCATCCATCAACAGCCCCATCACAAGCCACCACATTCATGTTGCCATAAACCTGTAGTCCTACCATCACTCACTAAAGTTCTGGAGGCTACGGTGATTAGACATTTCTCAAAAGAAGACACACAAATGGCAAAGAGGTATATGAAAAATGCTTAACATCATTAGTCAACAGGGAAATGCAGACTACAACAAGGCTTCATCTCACCCCAGTTAAAATGGCTTTTATCAAAAAGACAGGCGATAATGAATGCAGGCGAGGATGTGGAGAAAGGGGAACTCTTGTACACTGAGCCAAGATAGAACCCAGGGAAGAATGACTCCAAGAGGGGGCGCTGGAGAGGGGGAAAGGGAGGAGGGGAGGAGAATAGCAGTCTAGCAGCAGCAGGTGCAGCAGCTCAGTCTGCTGGCACCTTGGAGATTTGGGCTTGGCCAGAGAACGTGTGTTCTCCTGCTGGGCACCGCCTGCCTGTGAGTCAGACACAACCAGGTAAAGGAAGATGCTTTTAGGCTTCTCCATCCAGAGCCAACCGAGAGCTGTGTTTTTTTACATTGATAATGTTTCACTATAGTCACTCTTTCCCTCTCCTAGAAATTATTTCACACATTTTCCTCGTTCCTCATCTCATGAATTTGCTTAACTTGCTCATCTTCCTAATCCACAAACCTCCCTGCATCTGTGCCCATACACCTGCCTTCCCTACGGTTGCTAGGGAGAAGCTGTGTTCCAAAACCCCATTCCTCCGCACACCTGCGCGCGCGCACACACACACACACACACACACACACACACACTCTCTCTCTCTCTCTCTCTCTCTCTCTCTCTCTCTCTCTCTTTCTCCCCTGCATCTCAATCCCCTCCTTCTACTGGATCATTCCCATCAGGATTGATCAAACAAACGTGCCTAAAACAAGTATCTTCACACTTTCCCCTCACTCCACTGCACTGGACCCACACTGACTCTTGCTGTTCCTCAATCACTTCCAGGGTTTTCCTGCCTCAGGGTCTTTGCACATGCTGTTCCCTCTCCCAGAAACATGCTTCTCTCAGATTTAAGTCTCTTTTCAAAGAGGGCTTCCCTGACAATTCCATCTAAAGCAGTGCTGCCCTCTACCATCCGTTTCTGTCCACCTACATGATTTCTCTTCTTTCTCAGCAGGAATCACTAATCATTTGCTTTTCTTATTAACATCTTTATTGGATTGTAACTGCCCTGAGGGCAGTGACTATGTCAGCATTGTTCCCTGGCTGTTGATGGATGAATGTGGCTAAATGCTCATCTTGCCGGGTTTTCTGTGCCTGCTGTAAGGGCATGCATCTGAACTTCTACCAGGCAGGGTTGTTTCCTGAGTTGGTCTCTTCCCACACATTTGGTAGTAGGCAGGTGTATGGAAAGTCACATAATTCCTATTCCAGTGCTATAAACCTAGAACAGTATGTGGCATAGGGCAGACACTTCATATTTGTTGATTTAATTAATAAATTAAAATGAGGCTGGGTGCAGTAGCTCACACCTGTAATCCCGATCACTTGAGGCCAGGAGTTTGAGACCACCCTGAACTCATAGCAAGACCCCACTTCTAAAAAGTTTTTTTAAAAAATCAGCCAGGTGTGGTGGGGCATGCCTGTAGTCCCAGCTACTCGGGAGGCTGAGGCAGGAAGATCGGTTAAGCCAGGAGTGGAGGCTGCAGTGAGCTATGATCACACCACCGCACTCTCTCATGGGAGACAGAGCGAGAACCCATCTCTTTAAAAAAAATAAATAAAATGACATAAAACTATAAGTTAATTAGTTACAAATTAATTAGTAATTTAGTGATAGTGATTTTTAACCTGGGGAAGGGGTATTGCAGCTGATACCTGTGTCACTAAGCTCAGCCATTAGAAAGCATAGTCCAACTAATTCTAGACTTGCTTTTTCTACCCTAATGGAAATCTACTTGTTCCTTTCCCCAGAACCAGTTCTCAGCTCCTAACTTCTGACCATCTGCCTGTTCTGGCCAGGAAGCACCACTCACACGCAACTCAGCCCTCCCATCTCTGCATAGAGTCTCACTGGTTTTAGAGACTTCTCAAATACCAACCTTTCTTGCTTCTCATGGCCAAATCAGAGAGGAAAGAAAAAATGCAATTCTTCTGGCCACACTATGTTTCTTCATTCTGATTTCTTTCCACTTAAAAAGAGGTTTCCCAGGCTACTATGCCTCATTCTCTGAATCTACTGCACCCCATCACTTTGTATAAATGCCTTATTATTTTGACTTTTTTACTGAAATAGGTTTCTCAACAATATTTAGTTAGAGTTAGCATTTATTAAACACTGTGTTCAGACTCATTATGATTGACCTCATGTAATCCTCAGAATAACCTTGTGAATTAAAAGGTACTGGTACCCTCACTGTACAGATGATGCCACCAAGGCTCACACATCACTTAACCTCTGTAAGCTTCAGTTTCCTCATCTGTAAAAGGAACTTGCTAATAGTACCTTCTTCATAAGTTCATAAATTATTGTGATGCTAAGAAGTCAATACATGTAAAGTGCCTTAGAACAATGCCACGAATCAGTAAGTACTATGTAAGTGTGTGTGAAATCAACAGCCTGCAGTAAGCAGAGGAGCAAGACCCCTGTTTCCTAGACTATTTCTCCTTCTCACCATGCTGCCCTGCTTCTTTGGTGTCACTCCTGTACATATTATGTGCAGCATATGGTGCAACTTCAGAGTAATGAAGCAATTGCTTCTTTTTTCCACCTCTCACAATTAAGATGTGCATAAATCATCACTTAAAACCCATATGTCCCTCTATCTAGTATTCATTTATTAATTCCACATGCACTTTCTGAGCTTCTAAGATGAGAAAACCACTGAGGAAATACACTGTGATTGTGACACTGAGAAACTGGCAGGACACATGGAACTCAGTGAGCTGGTGTTCCCTCGGGCAGTTTCCACCCTCCTGGCACGAGCCATCTCACCAGTGCCCTGCTAGCTCCTCCAAACAGCTCTTTTTTGCAAATAAGAGAAAGGCTCCCTGCCTCTGAGCAGATGAAGCCTTGCTCAAGGGGTATTTCAAGCCGCACTCACCCCCTTGGCCAGGAATCCATGTATACAGCACAAACATAGGCAGCGCCATTGACTTAGACCATGGACTTAGACCACTGAGGTACCATTTAATAAATCCTTTCCTCACCAGGCAAATGGTTCCAGAATGCTGAGTAAGAGTTAACACAGGTTTCATAAATGCCTAAATCACAACCACAAACAAATTTATTGTAGAGGACATTTTGTCTGGAAACGGTTCCTTGTTGTTTTTCTCAGAACATGCCTGCGGGCTTGAACGCGAGTCCAGGGCGCCCTGATCTGAAAACAGAAAGGGCTAGAGAGTTTAGGATGAAAACATCAGCTCTCCGGAGACGAAACAGCAAGGAACGGGACGTGTTGAGTCGGGACAGTGTGGGAACAAAGAAATTGCGGTGGGACAGTTGCCAAACAGGCTGTGTTAAAAATAAAGATGCTGCAGCAGGAAGGCACTGCAGTCTTGTACCGTCTTTGTGTGTCTGTGTCTCTTTGTCTCTGTGTTCATTCCTCGTCCCTAGAAACGGGCCACGACATTTATAATCTAGAAGAATGTATTATTGTCACCTAAATTGACCTTAGAAATTAAATTCTCCTCCCAAAATGTTATTTTAGCTGACAAAAAAAAGTATTCCTACATAAACAAATAATATCTAAGCTGGTTATTAACATAGTACCAAATCAATTTAACATTTCTATACTATAGAAAGCTATGAAGTCTTTATGCCTACAGATTACTTAGCATGCCAAATATGTTCAGTATATAATGCACCATATATTTCATTATTAAAAGGATTTTACCCAAAAATTTTAAATGATTATTTTGACAAATCATTTCTGTAGCTTACCACTTTAGAAGTCTTTTTTTTTTTTAAGACAGGGTCTCACTCTTTCACCCCACCTAAAATACAGTTGCATTATCACAGCTCACTACAACCTCAAACTCCTGGGCTCAAGCAATGCCCCTGCCCCAGCTTCCTAAGTAGCTTGGACTATGAGTACCCACCACCATGCCCAGATAATTTTTTTTACTTTTTGTAGAGACAGGGTCTTTTGTAGAGACCAGTCTAGGCTGGCCTCGAACTCCTGACCTAAAGCAATCCTTCTACCTCAAGCTCCCAAAGTGCTGGAGTTATAGGCGTGAGCCACCATGCCCAGTCTAGAAGTCTTATCTAAGAAGAATTTTTTCACTCCACGAAAAAACTCAACATTTTTGAGCACTAACTATGACCCAAGAAATGTACTAAGTACTTTTTTATCCTTCCAGTAAAACTGTAAGATAGGTACTAATATTAATCCCATTTTATATATGGGAAAATTGAAGTTATAATATTTGCCAAGGTCAGAGAACAGACAATGTTAGAATTTAAACTCAAGTCAAATTTGTAGAGCCAGACAGAGTTCTTCATCACTAAATGAGAATGGTCTGCTAATACATATAATGAGGTGATACTAAATTTTCCATCATAGGAGTTTCCCTGATCTTTTAAGAAAATTAGGCCTCAAAAAGACTAATAATTGGCCAGGCACAGTGGCTCACACCTATAATCCTAGCACTCTGGGAGTCCAAGGCAGGAGAATTGCTTGAGCTCAGGAATTTGAGACCAGCCTAAGCAAGAGCGAGACCCCATCTCTATATAAAAAAAAAAAAAAGAAAGAAAGAAAGAAAAGAAAAGGCTAATAATTATCTACAGAGAGGATTGTGTCTGGATACTCTTCACATCCTTAGTATCTAGCATGGTACCTGGCATGTAATAGCCAATTAATAAGTATTTGTGAATGAATGAATAAGTTAAAAGAAAAATAAATTAAAGGCATACAGATTGGAAAGGAAGAAGTAAAACATATGTAATCATATATGTAGAAAATCCTAAAGAGTGTACAAAAAAGCTACAGCAAGGTCACAGGGTAAAAGATCAATATGCAAAAATCAACTACACTTCTAATATAGATGTGCGTGTATATAAGAGTTAGTAGACACATATAATTCCTAGCTCTGTCCACTGAAAGGGCCTGGAAGCAATGATACACCAATATAATAACAATGAGCACACCTACCAATCCATCCATATCTTGGTTTCCAAACACCACACTCAATAAAAGAAAGCAGAACTCCTTGAAGAATTAGTTGATTCCAGAGCTGGGACAGAAAAAATTAAAATTCCCAGAAAGTAAGGAAGCACTCACAAAAAAAAAAAAAAAAAAGTGAGGATGTCAAAAAAATGGTGGAGTAGGGCACTCCAACAATCTATCCCTCCACTGAATTAACAAGTAAGCTGGAAAAAAAACTGTCAGAATCAACTTCTTCAGGACTCTGGACTCTATTCAAAAACCTACAACAACTTATAATCAAAGAATTTGAAGATAGGTCAATTGAAATTATCCAGTCTGAAGACCAGAAAAAAAGAATGAAGAAAAATAAACAGATCTAAGAGATCTGTGGGATGTCATCAAGCAGACCAATATACACATATGAGAGTCTCAGAAGGAGAGGATAGAGAGAAAGGGAAGAAAGGATGTGTGAAGAAACAATGGCTGAAAACACCCAAATTGATGAAAGACATAAACCTATCCAAGAAGCTCAACAAAATCTAAGTAGGATAACTCAAAGAGATCCACACAAAGACACACTATAATCAAACTATCAAAAGACAGAGAGATTATTGAAAGCAGCAAGAAAGAAGCAATTCATCACATACTAGGAATCTGCAAAAAAACTGATGGCCTATTTTTCATTAAAAACCATGGAGGCCAGAAAGCTATGAGATGACATATTTAAAGTGCTTGGAGGAAAAAACTGTCAGTCAAGAATTCTATCTCCAGTAAAACCATCCTTCAAAAGTTAGAGAGAAATTAAGACACTCCCAAATAAACTAAAGCAACAATAATAACATAAAGAATAAGAACAGTTGTATAAGAGCAGAATTTAGAATGCTATTGAAGTTAAGTTGTTATCAGTTCAAACTGGATTGTTATTAATTTAGGATGCTAACTGGAATCCCCAGAATAATCACTAAAAAGAAACTAAAAGATACACAGAGGAAATGAGAAGGGAATCAAAATAGTACACTAGAAAAATCAAACCACAAAAGAAGGCAGTAATAGAAGAATTGAATAAACAAAAAAATAAGACATATAGAAAACAAATAGAAAAATAGCAGAAGTCCTTTCTTATCAGTAATCACTTTTTAAAAATCACCACATAAAAGGCAGAGATTACAGAATGGATTTTTTTAAAGACATGATCCAAACATATGCTGTCCACAAGAGACTCATTTTGGATTCAATGACACAAATAGATTGAAAGTGAAAGAATGGAAAAAGATATTTCATACATATAGTAACCAAAAGAGAGTTAGGGTGTCTATACTAATATCAGATAAAATGGACTACAAATCAAAAACATTTACAAGAGACAAAGAAAGACATTAGATATTGACAATAAGATCCACCTATCAAGAAGATATAATAATTTTAAACATATATGCACCAAACAACAGATATACATGAAGCAAATATATATGAAGCAAAAATGGAAAGAATTAAAGGTAGAAACACACAGGACTTCAATATTCCACTTTATAACGGGCAGTTTCTTAAAAGTTTAAACTTATTATACAATCTACCAATTCCACTCCTAGGAATCTACCCAAGGAAACAAAAACATATGTCCACACACAAAGACTCACGTATGAATCATAGCAGCATTATTTATAATAGCCCAAAACTAGAAACAATGACCTAGTGAATGGATAAAGAAAATGATGTATTTATATACAATGGAATAGTACTCAGTAATAAAAAGAAAAAAACTACTGAATCATGCAACAATAGGAACAAGCCCTAAAATCATTATGCTAATAAAAGAAGCCAGACACAAAAGACCACATATCATATGATTCCATTTATAGGAGATTTCCAGAAAAGGCAAATCTATAGCAACAAAAGCAGACCAGTGGTTGCCTGGGGATGGCAACAGATTTCAGGAGTGAGTATAACAGGCATGAGAAAAGTTTTGGGGCCAAAGGAAATGTTCCAAAACTGGATTTTAGTGATAGCTGCTCAAATCTATAAATTAACTAAAAATTTTTGAATTAATACAATGGATATATTTTATGGTATTAATATTTAAGTTATGCCTCAATAAGAAAATTGAGTCACATGCTTTGATAGTTTTGGTAAAAGATATGAAGAAAACATGTAGTTTTCACATCAATATGTACACTAAAGATGTGCAACACAGAGATATCTTTCTAGAATGGTTTAGATACAGTCTTCTTACAAGTAAAGAGCTGGAATTAATGATAACATTTTATACTCTCCTTTCTCTCTGCCTGTACTTTTCTCTCTGTCAGATTAAATGATCCAGATCCTCGACGACAATAGTAATTCAGAGTACAAAACAAAATCTTTTAATTCAAAGATTGAACATTTGCAGTTTCAACTGTTCACCAGAAACCCTAAAAATCCATGAGCTCCAGTAATCTGTGATTTATTGAGGAGCAAATTTAAATTTCTTAAAGTCTGGTGTATGGAACCCTGCTTCTTAGCTAGTAGGTGAACTTGGCTCTCCAAAGGAAAACACTTTTGTTTGCCTTCTCCAAATGTTTTGTACATAAGCTTCTATTACTGAACTTTGGCTAATGTCCACAAACATGGAAAAACTATTAGCAAAATATATATATTTTTTTTTTTTTGGAGACAGTGTATCGCTCTGGAATGCAGTGGCATGATCATAGCTCGCTGCAGCCTCAAACTCCTGGGCTCAGGCCATCCAACTGCCTCAGACCCCCGAGTATCTGGGATTACAGGTGAGCACCACCACACTCGGCTAATTTTTTTTATTTTTTGTTGAGATGGGGTTTCACCATGTTGCCCAGGCTGTTCTCGAACTCCTGGCTTCAATCAGTCCTCCCACCTCAGCCTCCCAAAGCGCTGGCATTACAGGCATGAGCCACTACACCCAGCCCGAGGAAAGGCACTTTTTAAAAAGAATCATTCACCCTCAAATTGATGACTGTAGTCATTTGTCTGAAGTCTCAAAATAGCTTATCATTAATAATTGTCAAAAATATATCAATGGACATACTAGATTCTTAGATTTCCCAGCTCTCATTTGGGATTTTCACCTCGATTTCACAAAGGAAAAGGCCCTGACTCAAGCTAACAAATGATTTTCCTCCACAATAGTTCTATAAACAGTATTAGTGAAGTTGCATTTCCTGTTTATGGCCATCAGTCCAAGGTACACAAACACACAACTGAGACTGCTTTGTGGCTTATAGCAAACACGCTCACTCATGTGTGTGCATTTCTCTATGAATATCATTCAGATTAAACACACTTGCCTATACATAAATGATGGGAAGTATAAAAGAGGTGTCAAACTGTCAATGTACAAAATCAAGATCACACATTTGGTGAATGTGTGTATTTCATCCCTTATGAGTATAGTGTTTATCCTAAGCTAAACTAAACAAGGTTATATTTTCAAGACAGCCTTTCATTTCCATTTTATCATCACCTCTGTCCAATGTCTTAATAAGTAATAATATCTTTAGATTCCAAGGTAAGTAAACATTGAAAATTAAGGCACATAGTGTGACATATTTCAGTTGTAATTACTTTTCAATAGAATAGAATTAATTGGTGTACTTCTCAAGTTTACCCTGCACATTAACTGCTTTACAACTGTATCTTCACTCCACCATCCCCTCATTCAACATTTCCTGAGCACCTACACTACTCCAGGTTTTGTGCTAAGCACTGAGGATACAACTGTGAATAACACAGACAGGATTCCTGAATCACAGAACCCTCAGACAACAAAAAGCTTAATATCTGAGCAGTAACAAGTATATAAAATCTTTTTAAATGAATCTTAAGTCCAGAGAAACTACAGTGAACATTTTCACACAACAAACAAAATTTAGACTTTCTAAATGTCCTGCCTTTTGACACACGCTACCATTCCAATATCAGCATTGTGTTACAGATTTCAAAAACAAAACAAAAAATCACTACCATAAAACCAGATTTTATTCTATGACATAACCTTCATTGATTTTTTTTTTTTTTGCAAAATCCTCTTGGCTTAAAATTCTAAGTCCTGGCTGGCCCCAAAGTCTTATTTCTAGAAAGTTCAATGAAATAGAACCATTTTAATTAACTCTTCTCTATTTCCTATCTTGTGCTATACTTGGGCAGATTCAAGATAATCATAATTCAAATATAACCAAATGATTGATCACAGTCTCTCTTCCTTCTCCCATCCATCACTCACCACCTCTCACTTTTCTGAAAGGCAAATGTGTGCAAGCTGCTGCCAATGCTGGGCTAGAATAAGTGTCTAATATTCCAGCCTCTAGAACTCAGCTCCCCCTTCTCATCCCTGATATGATTCTCTCACATCAGCAATTAGTACACCTTTCCCAGCTCTTGGCTACGAAAGCAGACAGCACTATTCAGCAGGGCTTTTGTTCACCTTGTATTTTGAGGGGAGAATAAGACGTAATACCAGATAGCATTCTCTTTCTGCAGGCTACACCCTGGCCTAGAGAAAGTCTGCTGAGTGACTCAGAAAGTCACTTCCTACTCCATCGAGGACTGGGAGCCTGTGTTTAATGACCTGCATTGGAAACTCAATTAGAACAGGAAACATGATTTTTCTGGGCCTCCAGAACATTAGTGTCAACCTGTGAACACTCAATAAAAGCACCCGTTGAGGAGGGTCGGCCCTTCCTGGGCACATCTGGGGGAAAGGAGACAGCTGAAGACCTTTTTGATACCTTCCTCCAACTCTACCATGATTAGAACAGTTCTCTCCAAAGTTGGGTGTGCCAGGCAATGCAGAGGAGTGCAAGAAGGAAATATTAAAGCTTCTGTTTATCCTTATTTTACTTTAAAAATGAAGAAATTTCATGTTGCTAATATTCAATACACAAATTGACTTAGGGGCTTTCACCCAGTCCACAAATAAGCTGGTAATAAGTCCCCAAGCAGGGGTGGGGAACCTGTGGCCTTGGGGTCACATGTGGCCTTCTGGATCCTTGAGCGTGGCCTTTTGACTGAAGCCAAATTTTACAGAACAAATCCCTTTATTAAAAGGGGTGCAGAGGAGAGAAAGATGAAGCTTTTCTTTGCCTCCTTTGGTGCTTAAAAAAGTACAATCTTGAAATCAGAAGGCCGCAGATTCCCCACCCCTGCCGGAGTGTCTATCCAAGGGAGGTGCCACCAGGCTATCATCTCACCAAGACATATGGCACTTTACATGTGCCAGGTTAAGTGGACATGTGGATTCTATGCTCCTAAATAGAAGAAAAGTCACAACCCTATATTGAAATGGGAAAACACCATGAAATTCTTTTGACCACACAGGGCTCACTGTTATTTCACGGTAAAATACTTAAAAGACCTTTTAAACTTAAAGATTAGTTACATGAGTTTTTTTTCTTTTTCCACAAAAATCGCAAAATTTGCTGACTTTTGCTGGGATGATGAGTGGCCACCAGTAATATATTACCTGATAGGTATTTACAGAACAATAAAGGCTCTTACTCTGTCCTATCAAAGTAAAGGTGTTTTAACAAAGTGTGTAAAAGTAAATACTGAAAAAGAGCGTTTTGAAAAATACATGTTTGGAAATGTTTCCATCTTGTTGCTGAAAAGATAGAAATATGTAACTCTAAAAATACTCATATTCGAACATTTTAAAAACATGGAAACTGAATTTTCTAACACATCTTAATATTCTCCGAAACAAGACTTGAAATGAGTATTGAATCTATAGTTTAAAACATTAAAATGCAACACCTTCCTGCTAGGAAGTGCTGAATAAAACTTGAAAAGTGAACAAGTACCGGCCAAGTTTCTACTTCTAAAAATTTTAGAATAATTAAGGGATGGAACAGAGATATGTGTACCATGATGTAGTGAGCTCAGACAGCATGAGACCTGTGCAGTCACACGGGACCCCACACTTAGAAGTACCCCTCATTTAGTTTAATGCTCTGCTGGCACCATCTTGAAATTTTTAATAATTTTTGAACAAGGGCTCCACATTTTCATTTTGCACTGTATTCCATAAATTATGCAGCTGGTTCTGGAACTCAGTAGTCAATGCAGTGCTTCCATTTCAATCTACATATTTTTGAGGTTATCTTTTCAGACCTGGCAACAATACTAAAATCAAGTATTAATATAAAATCAACTTTGTTGTATCATAAGTGCTAAACTAAACTTGTCAAAAATAATTATACACATAATTATATTTGTATATTGTATTTATTAATAGTTATACATAATCACAAAATACAGAAAGCAAAATTATTTGGAGGCCGGAAAAGAAAATTGAAAGTACTTTCATCAATGTTATTTTATCTTTTTAATTTCTTTTTGCATGTTTATAATATGCACGATATATTAATATGGTAACACACGCATATAATTTATAAATAAATCAGCATATAATGGCACTACATGTTCAACAACTTGTCATTTATGGCAGTGCACCGTCGTAAGAATTTCTAAAACACTAACCTAGACGCCCAACAATCTTCCACTTTTGGAGCCCAAACTCCAAACTTACTCCCTCTTCCGGCAACACTTCCTATTCCTCAACAATACTTTCCAGAAGAGGGAGGCAATTATGGCTTAGTGTAGAGGATCTTAAGTCAGGACTGGATTCCAGTTCTGCAACCCACCCAAGGAAGTAGGCACGTTTCTTAACCTCCTGCCCTGACCACCTCCCAGCGCTGGCGTGCAGGTGTGTGTGAGCGCCCTGCCCGCCGCCAGGTGCTGCTTAAGGTGCAAGGCGGTGAGACTCGGATCTCAGACAGCCATTTGTATCTCTGTCCCCTTAAGGTCTCATTCGCCCCCACGACTGGATGATGGCACCTCAGGCAGTGGGGTAAACTGAATCTTTTCGGTGACATTGAAGTGATACTACGGTTACAACCTCAAAGTTCTCTCTTTAAAGTACACCACAGAAGGTAACTGCTACCAACTTCTCCGAATAAGGTCGGGGGCATGAAAGGTCTGGCAGGAGGCGACTCCGAAGCCTGGGTGGACTCACGGCCTAGCCCGGACGCGACCCGAGGGATGGAGGCGGGCAGGGCCGACAGCCGCACGCATCCCGGGAGCGCAGCTTCGCACTTGCTCCTCTGCGTGCCCGGACCTGACACAGCCTTCATTCAGCTGGCGTGCTGCACCCGTCCCGCCTCGGGCGGCGCGGTGCCAGGGCAGTGCTCGGTCCCCCAGGGTCGCTCCCGGGGTCCCTGGGCCTCGCGGGGCTGGGGGCAGCCACCGGCGCGCGTGGAGAAAGGGCCCACTGCCACGGCCCCGGACGGCTGGCCCGCGCGGGAAGGAGTCGGCGCCCCCCACCCCTGTTCTCTCCGAGGACTCACCTGGATGGTGTGGCCGCTGCCCGGGGCCATGGGGCCCCCCACTAACTTGCAGTAGAGTTCAGGCCGGGGCCGCCCGCCGCCGGGCCCGCGCTCCCCGCAGGTGGCGGTGGCCCAAATCTTCGCCGCCTGGGCCAGGTTGAAGTAGGGAGGGTGCAGGCTGAGCCCGACCCGGGCCCCGGGGTCCCGAGCTGTCGCACGCCAGTCGGGTAGCAGCAGCAGCAGCAGTAGCAGCAGCGGCGGTGGCGGTGGCGGCGGGACGGGCCGCGGTGCCCAGCCCCGAGCGCGCGCGGCCGCCGCCATCCCGCCGCGCAGGGTCCTCCCGCCTGGCCGCCCGCGGACGGGCTCGGGGGCACCGCCGTCCGGACGGCCGCCGCTCTCGGCCCCTGTCCCCCAGACCTGCAGTGCCAGGAGCGAGCGCAGCCCCGGGTGTGGGCGGCGCCGGAGCCGCGCCCCTTACTCCACGCGCGGGGAGCCGGAGGCGTGGGGGCGGCTTCTCTGCTCTGGAACCTGCCGCGGCGGGAGCCGGCACCCGCCGGATCAGGAACTGACAGCGCCCAGCCTCGCGCCAGCAGACGTCGTCTCTGCAGGCGCGCGGCAAACTTCGCAGGCGGAGAAGGGGATAGGCGTTCCCGGGCTGCCACCCAGGCGGCCCGAGTTGGGGGCCGGGACCGCCAGACCTTCTCAATGCCAGGGCAGAAATCTGATCGTTCTCGTCTCCAGATATTCAGGGTCTCAGGCCAAAGCCAGAAAAGCCAGCTACTGACCTAAGAGGGGAGGGGGCCTGCAGCGAATTTAGGGGAGATAGCAAACTTCCACTATCTGCAGAACTTACATCCAAGGCATGGTTTCCCAGACAATTATTGACCCCAACATTGTGCACCTATGATCTCTGTGGCACTGTAGCCATATACTGAGCCAGGGAGTTGGGAGTGATGGAACATTTAAAAGACAGCCAACAGTGCAAGTTGTAGTTTGCCAACCTGGAAAGGTACCTCGGAGGAAATCCTTTAGTTGCCTAATGTGCTAAATTTTACAGGTAAGCTAAGTAAGAGATACGGAGGGAATTATTCCATCTGTCTTGCTGGCCTCAGGATAGAGGAGGCCAAGGTTGAGGCTTGGTCTTGTATGCAGAACACCTCTTGCCAGAGCAGATCCCACGTAAGCCCTCTAAGCAATTAGAGGAGTGCAGTATTATATTTATACAAGAAAAACTGCAAAACATCTTTGAAAGAAATTTTAAAAGACCCAAATAAACGGAAAGACATCCATGTTCATGGATTGGGAGACAATATTGTGAAGATAGCAATATTCCCTACA
>NW_012153874.1:458650-467323 GCF_000956105.1 Propithecus coquereli
GAACTCTTACAACTCAACCATTAAAAAAATTTAATAATGAACAGAAGATTTGAGTAGACATTTCTTCAAAGAAGATATAAAAATGGTCAATAAGCATGACCATAAAAAGATGCTCAACATATTAGTCATCAGGGAAATGCAAATCAAAACCACAATGAGACACCACTTTCACCTATTAAGATAGCTGTAATCAAAAAGACAGATAATAACAAGTATGTTGAGGATCTGGAAAAATTGGAGCTTCGCACGTTGCTGGTGGTAATGTAAAATGGTGCAAACACTTTGGCATTTCCTCAAAAAGTTAAACATAATATTACTGTATGACCCAGAGATTCCAATCCTAAGCATATACTCAAGAGAATTGAAAACATATATCCACACAAAAAACTCACATGAATGTTCATACCAGTATTATTCATAATAGCCAAAAAATGAAAATAACTCAGTGTTCACCAAATGATGAATGGATAAACAAAATGTGGTATATACATACCATGGAATATTTGTCACCCATAAAAAGGAATGAAATTCTGGTCAATGGTGACAACATGGATGAACCTTGAAAACATTATAGTCATACTAGGTGAACGAAACCAAACATAAAAGACCACATAATGTATAGGGAGTGACTGGTATTGGATATGAGGTTTCTTTTCGGAGTGATAAAAATATTCTGGAATTAGATGGTGGTGATGGTTGTACAGCTCTGTGAATATACTAAAAGCCACTGAATTATGCACTTTATGAGTTTATGGTATGTAAATTGTATCTTAATAAAGTTGTTATCAGTTAGTCAGCATGGTGGCACATGCCTGTAGTCCTAGTTACTAGGGAGGCTGAGGCAGGAGGATGGCTTGAGTCCAGGAGTTTGAGGTTGCAGTGAGCTATGATGACGTCGCTGCACTCTAGCCCTGGTGACAGAGCGAGATCCTGTCTGAAAAAAACAAAAAAAGGGAAAGTTATTTAAAATGTTTACAGAACTGAAATATATATTACATATAAAAAATGTATATGAATGTGTGTGTGTAAAAGAAGACTCAAAGAGATTTTGAAAGTTATACGATAGGATGTTCAAGAGATAAGAAAAAGGGATTTTTTTGTTTATTTTCTCTTCTTTTTGCTTGTCTACATTTTTTAATTTTTCTAGTAATGAACATAGACTCTTGCTTTTGTCCTAATAAGAAATTTTGATATATTCTAATAAATCAACTGAATGAGTGCCCAGCACTGCCTCTAATAGTCCTGCCCCAGGTGATATGGTCCTACTTAAATTGATGAAAGAAGATTTTTAAAAAGTCAGAAAGATTTTGCGTACATTTAAAAGTCCTTCCAGACATAAGATTATTTGAAGGAAAACATTCAACACATGGCTAAGATTCTGAAACTATTTTATTCATATGCAAAAGTGAAAGCAAAACCTAAATTTTAAAAAGCTGTTCTTTGCCCAGGCCGGTAATGCTTCCACACTGCCAGGTCATGTCGCTGAGATGTTCTGATGATATCAGAAACCTCAGCAGCAGCTACAACCATCCCTGGATTCAAATCAAGATTTCTTTCCTCATAGCACTTCACATTTTGCTATAAAAGACAACATTTAACAGCTTGACACACAAATTTATTGTATTGTGCAACAACAATATTTCTCTTTAATGTGTTTTATTACATTCCCTAGTCAGAGGATAAGTAATATCATTGACTTCATGTTGTCGTTGCATGTTAAAAATAACTTTGTGATGTCAAAGTACAGTAAGTGTGTTTGCCCCCTGAGAACAGCTTTTAAAGATGAAAAGCTTCATATCAAAAGGTTAATATCAAAGGTTAATATTTGCTAGTATAGTTATCTCTCTAAAGATTACGTATCCAAAACAAACATCCAGGGAACACCTACCCTCCATGAGTGTGGATACCAGAGGTATAAAGATGAATAATGAGCACAATGACACTTTAGTGGGTGCAAGGTGGTAGGGAGAAAGGTTGTTCTGAAGCTTAAATGAAAGAATGCATGAGCAAGTGCTTTTAAACATTACGGAAGCAAGTATCAAGACCACTTGTGTTTTTAAGGCAAGATTGGACTGTTATGTCTTAACATGGAAAAATGATGCTTAAAGGAATTAAATTACTTGCCTATGTTTTAAGAAAAACAGAAAAAATAAGCTGGACCCAGGAGGACTCTGAGAGGACAGAGCCTCCAAGGTGAGGCTCATCTGTGGTGTGAAGGCTACAGACGTGTCCTAAGCACTGGTTTACTTCACCCTAGAGTGATGGGTGGGACAGACATGCATGGTTGGGTGCAAACAAACCCAGACTAACACAAGTGAATTCAGGGTTTGGCTGGCCTCCCAATATTTCAGAAGTGATTCGTGAATAGCTAGCTATGTCCTTCAGATTTTAAGAGGGAAATGTAGCTTGCCGTGCTAGTGAAAAGAATGTCCCCGGAATCAAGAACCTAGACATGCAAGGGTGACAAACTAACTCAGTGTCTTGCAAGGGCATAGTCAACTCCATAATGTCCGTTTCGTACCGTGATCGGCCTAATGTTATACACATGGCTGTTGCTCCTTTTAGTCGAAATCTAGGTTTTCTCCTTCTTCTTGTCCTACCCCTCCCCAATATGGCAGTTTTCTCCTTCTCTCCTCCCAAGTCCTCCTGGGAATATGAACTGGGATCAGAAACCTGGGTCCTGCTTATTATTATTATACTATTCTTCTTTAAATTGTGTTGTTAAACTACAACAACTTGCAACTGGCTTGGGTTCACTTAATAATCAGGTTGTAGAAGTCGTCCTCTTTCATCATCACTTCACAGAGAAAACAGTGACGTCATTCTAGGCCAACAGCAGAATGTAGATCACCAACAGCAACAAAAAGAATGCAAGCAAAACAGAAAAACTAATGGCATTTCTACTTATTGTGACACCATGCATCTGCTGAGGCCTCTCTCTTGAAAAGCAGAAGGGACTAGACAATGAATAAAGTTCTGCTGCCCAGTTGGTTAGCTTCATTGCAAACTCTAAGATGGAAAGCATTTTTTTAAACCCAAGCATTCTATTATCCAAGAAAAAAAAAAACCCTTTTATTACTTTTCTACATGACCTCCTGTTTTGAAAGAGTTTCATCAACTATATTTCTTAACAAATATTTTTCCATGTTATTAAAGATCTACCTAACTGCAAACATAGGCTTTTGATTAGCAAGAAACATTTAGCATGACCACACTGAACTGAAATCATTCCAGTTCAAAATGAAGAAAGTGTGCTTGCGTTAGCCTATGTTGTCACACTCTAAATAAAGGCAGGGTTTCTATTAATATTAGTCATTCTGAGAACTCAGGATTACTCCTAGACCCCTGGGCATCAGGAAGCACAAATGTAACACCACCCGCTTTTGTTTATCCATAAGGAAATCAAGGTTAAGGGACTTGCTCGATTCCTCACCACCATGAAATGGTATCCGAAATCCAGCCATGTGCCTGTCTCGGATTACAGTTCAGCTCCCTCTCCTCCCTTAAGTGTGGGCCTCCCTGCTCCAGGTCCCCAGATCTAAGGGCCTCTTGTAAAGTGGTGGTACTCGCTTAGCACATGACCTGTGTCTGGTTCATCTTCTGAGGTCAGAATCTCCAGTGTTAACCAAACCAGAGTGGAATTCTTGGCCTGATTGTCTCCAGTGTTTTTGCTCACTGCAAGCAGACTCCAGCTTTGGTTGGAACCTTGACAATGGTACCTCCGGTTAGGGCACTCCCTGGCAGTTAGCTCTGCCAAAGACCCTGTAAAGAATTCACATTCCAATGGCATGAATTTCCTCTCCAGCTCTTGCTTTACACAGTCCAGTTTGGCCTTTATGTGAAATATGCAGTTGGGCAGAGCAGGTAATTTTATTCATTTGTTATTAAGGAGGATTCCTTTTTCCACCCTAAGTGTGTGTTACTACAAGCAGTAGTTCTAGGATAAAAGAAAGCCTACACCTATGTAATGGCACCTTTGCTTTACAATGACATTTTTTTTCTATCAGCTCGGGGCTACCCTGCAAAGTGGGTGAAAGCCATTATTCTCATTTTATGGGTGAGCAAAAATAACTTAGCGAGTAATCAAATCATCTTACTCAGGCTTAGTGGAGACTTCAAAAATGGAGCCTTCATTCTCTCGACATGAAGTTAGTTAGTAATCTGGCAGACATTTTGAGTGAAAGTTAGAAATCAGTCTATAAATATCCTCTTGCATCATTTTCACATTTTCCCCTTTTGGGTCACCCAATGTTTAAGAATTTGAACCCCATTGAATAGTCTCTACGCCCACGAGAGGCAGCACTAACAGGAGGATGAAAATATGTCACCACTTAGGGTCAACCACACTGTGTTTTGTTTCTGCATCCAAAATACATCACTTCGGAGACACGCATTTTGGTAAAAACTTGCCAAACAGGCTCAATGAAGGGCTATTTAACAATGTAAGCTAGAGACTCTTTGTGGATAAGGGCTGGCCCAAGGATGTTTTTCTGTGTCTCCTTTAAGATCTCCATAGAAGTGCCTTATACAAAGTAGCGGGTTGGTAAGTATTTGTCAAAATTCAAATTGAATTAATTTCACTTGAGCTCTAGAGTATAGGGCTAACAGACAATTTTGGAGACCATATAATCACCGAAATCCCTCATCACTTAATGTTCTTTAACAACCCTCATAATGCTGAGGAGTTCACAGAACAAATGGAAGTGTTTATTTCAACACTTAGTTCTTCTCTTCTTCTTTTTTTTTAGAAGACGGGATCTCTCTCTGTCACTTGGGCTAGAGTGCCGTGGCATCATCATAGCTCACTGCAGCCTCTAATTCCTGGGTTCAACCGATCCTCCTACCTCAGCCTCCAAATAGCTAGGACTACAAGTGCACACCACCATGCCTGGCTAATTTTTTTTTAATTTTTTGTAGAGACACAGTCTCGCTATTGCCCAAGCTGGTCTTAAACTCCTGGGTTCAAGCAATCCTCCCACCTTGGCCTCCCAAAGTGCTAGGATTACAGGCGTGAACAACTGCACCTGGCACTTACTTCTCAAGAAGGCAGTATAGATCCAACTTGCTGATTTCTATACTTTTCTACTCTAGATTTACGGAATGTTTAATTATGTTTGTGGAGCTTACCATTTATTTCTTTATCTCATTCAGTGTGTTTTTTCTAGAAGTAGATTTCAAAGAGAATTCTGAGAGTGGTGGGTTAAATAGCCAGGGCATGGTTGCTCCTAGCACATAAAACAACTGGAAAATGAATACACTACATGAGTGGCCCTGAGGAGGCGGGGAAAATGGGACAGAGTCAATGGCATACCTACCAAGCATGGGTGCAGTGTAGGGTTCCATGGTATAGAGTTGATCCCAAGAAATGGCTGTCTGCCCTAAGACTACATTTCCCAGTCCTACTTGCATCTAAATGGGGCCATATGACTAATTTTTGAGCCAATGAAATGTGACCAGAAGTGGTCCGTTAAAAACTTCATGTGATTGTTCATCCTTTATCTCTTTCCCTGCCTGTAGGCAAAGGATTCCAAGGCCTTTGGAAATGACAGATTCACAAGATAGAAGGAGCCTGGGTCCCTGAATCACCATGTGAAAGGTTGCCCCCCACACACCTGCATTGGACGGTTAAGTGAAAGAGAAATAAACTTTCAATGAATTAAACCATCAAGATTTAAGGAATTATGTATTCATGTTAAAGAAATAGTGTTACCTTAATCAATACATCCGATTGAATTACTTTTGTTGTAATATTTTTGCCTATGTAGGAGCAGAAATAAGACCTTCATAATGAAATATTCAGTGGCAAATAAGAAACCTAACAATGCCCTAAAAGGAAGCTATCACATGACTCATAATTCTTGACAAAGCTCCAGTTTTCTCATCTCACAACCTAAGTAAGCTTACTGTTTTATTTAAAAATTATGTCGGAATATTGGACTGGGTTTTTTTGGATTTAGCTGAACAGATAACATTAAACACTTGTTGCGTTGTTGCCTGCTGCTTGCTTAACACCCCTTAAAGTATTTTCCTATTGACTTTGAAGGGCAAAGTCCTTATAGCTGTTGCCATACATATGGTTCAGCAAATAAAATGACATCAAATCTATAACCTTGAAACTACCCAGTATCAAAGAAATCTCTTAAAACTGTTCATCAATCAAATAAACTAATGAGGTAAAGTATTATTTTTTAAAATCTCACTGTCTGTACATCTTAATTTCTCTTTTCTCACCTCCTCAACCAAAAAATACACAGTAAAAGCAGATCCTCCACTTAGGATATAACTCTTTTTTAAAATTTTTTTATTTTTTGTGCTTTTGTTTTCAGATAGAAAATATATAACTCATATTCAAAATATATGCCATCCAGGCATGGTGGAGCAAGCCTGCAGTTCCAGCTACTCGGGAGGCTGAGGTGGGAAGATGGTTTGTGCCTTGGAGTTTGAGGCCAGCATGGGCAACATAACAAGGACCCCATCTCAAATAAAATAAAATAAAATGAATGAAATGAAATGAAACGAAACTCACCTAACTATGCCCCCTTCTAGGCCAATTCATCTCCATCAGTGACACCACCAATTTGTCTAGTATCCCAGAGATGACATTTTTGAGAAAACATCTAGCATAGCACCTAATTCATAGGTGCTTAACAATCATTAATTCACTTTTCCCTTTCCTTTCACCTATCAAACAAGAAACATGGATTTCTCATCAACTTGTCTTTCCATAATTCCCTTATGCTTAGGTGACATTGATCACCTTTAGCCTGAATTCCCCATTGATCTTCCCTCCTGCTACCTCCACCTTCGTCCAGACCATGCCCAGCCAGCCAGAATCATTGCCAGAGCTTCCCTGCTGCTCTCTCTGCCTCCAGTCTCTCCCTAACAGTCCATCTTGCACATCAATAGAAGAGCGGCATTGCACATGAGATCAAGATGTTGTCACCACTCTCTCCTGCCTGCTGTGTCAACCGAAGCTCTACTGCTTGGCTTTCACAGCCTCCAGATTTGGCCTTGTCCTCCTAAGTGTACTTCCTTGTCCCTACTCCTAAGTATCCATCTTCTTCTCATGATTGGGGCTGCCACTGATGTCAAATGAGCTGTCAAATTCTGTCCATTTCATTTCCTAAATAGTTCTCAAGACAGTCTCCTCCATGCCAGTCCCATGGTCCCAGCCCTAGGATGAGACTGCATTACCTCTCTCCTGAATTGTTCCAAAGTCTTCTAGCTCCCTCCAGTCTTATCCTTGTCCAATCCTGTATGGCAGCCAAGAGCAACATTTAATTTAGATTAAAAATTTAGTTCCTTAGTCACACTGGCCACATCTCAAGTGCCTTATCATATTCAATAGAAACAAATTATAGAACATTTTGATCACTGCTGAACGTTCTATTGAACAGTACTCTTCTAGATCATAAATTTGATCATATTGCTACTCTGCTTAACACCATTTAATGTTTCTTACCACTTAGGATAAAGTCTAAACTTTTAGTAGGGTAGTTATAAGTTGACCTTGGCCTTCTTTTCAGCCCTATCTCCTTCACTTGCCTGCATTGTATGCATTGTACTCCAGCTTTATCAAACTATTCCCCTTTCCACAGTGTGTCCTCACGACTTTGCACATGGCCATATCTTCTGCCAGGAGTGCCCTTCTCCATCTTAACCACTTGTATCACTCCAATCCATTCTTCCAGATTTGCCTTGGGAATTACCTTATTTGGCAGGCATGATGGTTAATTTTATGCGTCAACTTGACTGGGTTAAGGGATACCCAGATAGCTGGTAAAACATTATTCCTGGGTATCTCTGTAAGGGTGTTTCCAGAAGAGATTAGCATTTGAATCAGTAGACTTCAGTAAAGAAGATCCACGCTCACCAACTTGGGCAGGCATCTTCCAATCCACTGAGGTCCAGATAGAATAAAAACGAAAAGGAAGGGTGAATTTGCTTTCTCTTCTTGAGCCAAGACATGTGACTTCTCCTGCCCTCAAACATCAGAGCTGCTGGTTCTGCAGCCTTCAGACTCCAGGACTTATATCAGCGCCTCCTCACCCCCACCCCATACTCAGCCCTTTGGCCTTGAAGAGAGTTGTACAATTGGCTCCCCTGCTTCTCAGACTTCCAAACTTGGACTGAATTACACACCAGCTCCCCTGGTTCTCCAGCTTGCAGATGGCATATTGAGGGACTTTTTGGCTTCCATAATTGTGTAAGCCAATTCCTCTAACAAATTCAGGCCAGGCACAGTGGCTCATGCCTGTAATCCCAGCACTATGGGAAGCCAAGGCAGGAGGATTCCCAGGAGTTCTAGACCAGCCTGGGTAACATAGCAAGACTTGGTCTCTACAAAAAATTTAAAAATTTGCTGGGCATGGTGGCATGTGCCTGTAGTCCCATCTGCTCAAGAAGCTGAGGCAGGAGGATCACTTGACCCCAGGAGTTCAAGGCTGCAGTGAGCTATGATTGTACCACTGCACTCCAGCCTGGGTGACAGAGTGAGACCCTGTCTCTAAAAAAATAAAATCCATGCACACACACACACTCACAAACACACGCTTCCTATTGGTTCTGTTTCCCTAGAGTCTCTCTTACCAAGAGATTTTTGGGCCTCCATAACTGTATGAGCCAATTTCTATAATAAATCCATATACAGCCAGTCCTTGGGTTACAGATGAG
>NW_012153874.1:468293-469533 GCF_000956105.1 Propithecus coquereli
TGAGGACTGTCTGCATTTATATTCTCCACTTCCACTGCAAAACAATGCATACGAGAAAAATGTATCTTTCACACCACTTTGAGAGCTTGTTTGGAGATTCTAACAAGGGACTGCAGCTGCACCTATACCCTTGATGGAATAATGGTCCTTCTCTATCTGGGAAGGTCATCCTCTTTGACCAAGCATGCAGCTTCCGGAGGGACACACATAGAGCAATGAGGGAGGAAGGGGACGCCCACCTAGTGAGCCAGATCAGCTGAATCAGCTCTGGCCATCAATGGGGTGACAGGTATCACAGCCAGATCGCCCTCACATCCATTCCACATGACTTTGCATGGTGATAATGATTCAGTAGGTGTTCAACAAATATTTATGGGTCAATCAGTTGGCTTGGTTGGTCTAATCTGGTGAGTTTATATAGCCCCACAAACCATTAAGAACATTCCCAAATACTGGTGCTATCTTACAAAACTCTGAAACATCAGCTGGTTTTTCAGGTTGCCTTATTCAGAAAAACAGAATTTGCATTTATACAACCTTTAAAATTTTTCTATTAGTATGACAGGCTATTACGTTGTGTGCCCCAGTGAACGATGCCTCTCAGAATTATGTCCTTGTGTTGTTCCCTCCCACACTGAGTCTGGGCTTGGACATATGACTTGCCTTGGCAAATGGGACACTAGCAAGCGTGATGTAAACAGATGTTTAATAAGCTCTTTTCCTCTTGGAACTCTCTCTTTTGGAACTCAGACTCCACGTTGTAAGGAAGTCCAACTACTTACTGCTAAAGAAAGAAGGTATGTAGAAAGGAGGTCCTGGAGTATGGGAGACTACACAGGATGTGACAAGGTAAAGCCATCTTGGATGTTACAGTCCCATTCAAACACTCAGATGATGGTTGGTGCGTGAGAGACCCCAAGCAAGAGCAGCAGAAGAACTGCCCAACTGATCTCAGCCCAGATTGCTGAATCATGAACAAATGAACAGTTCTTGTTTTAAGCCACTGCTTTTGGAGATGGTCTATTGTGCAACAATAGACAACTGAAACACTCAAAATCTTGTCTCTTCTTTCTAATCACCAACATGAGCTGATAAATGTCACCTATTTGTAGGTTCTGTTTTTAAATGCTTTCATGCATTAAAAGTGAAATATAGATTTTCTGATTTGGGTGAGGAAGATTTGACTTCTAGGCATTTCTGGGAAATTGGGATTTTAGAATTTCACTTCTTTTTTTTTTTT
>NW_012153874.1:469583-470113 GCF_000956105.1 Propithecus coquereli
TTTCTTCTAATTCAAACAGAACATAAAAACGAACTCATACAAAAAGTTTAGATAGGAGATAGGAGGAATTTCAAAAAAGAATATTACAGGTTAACACTCAGCTAATGTTACATCACTTTCTTGCTTACTGGAAGGGTCAGTTTTGAGGCAAGAAAGGTATTCTAACATTAATCGGAAAATGATGATGGAGATGGTGCTGAGAGGACGGAATGGGAGCTGGAGAATCAGGATTTGATTCTATTGCTGTGAGGGTGGACCTTACCACTGAAGTTGGTTTCTTGCAAAAGGTGTCTAGGATTGTTTGCACAGCTTTTTTCTTTTTTTCATCTTAAATGGCCTTGTAGCATCTGATGTTCTCACTAACTGCACAGTAAACCTTTGTAAAGATCCTGCTCAATGTTAGGATCTTGCTCCTCGAGCTTAGCAAATCCTGCTTCAATGAGACGAAAGGCTTCAGCTGATTCTTTTGTTGTAAACTTTCTTGGCTCTGGATCTGATTCTTCATGTTCTTGTGTTCCTATCAGCTGCTT
>NW_012153874.1:471678-484679 GCF_000956105.1 Propithecus coquereli
AGTCTCATGCCCTATTTTCTGTACTTGCCAAAATCACGTCCTTGGGACTTCATCCCAAGTTTAAAAAATGTTTGTGTGAATATGCTTTCTGCCAAGGCATCAAAAGTGGTGCCAGAAAGGACAATTCTACAAAAATAGATTTCTCCAATCTGTATCTGTGCAAATCTACAAGTCAAATATTCCTTTTGTAGTTATCTTATAAGGGTCATGGTCTTTCTCCAAAAGTGGATTTTGATCATTTGTTAATCTTTCAAGCACAGTCCTGGCTTTATTTTTTTTTCCCTTAGCTATGAGTTACTATTTTATATTTCCTCTTTTCATTCTTTATGTACCTTTTATAGGTTGGTCTTTGAAAGAAGTATTTTTCCATTGTGTCTAAATTGGAAAAAATGTGGTTTACCTTGAGTCAAGAAGTTTGTTTAATCGTTTCATGAGGCATTGGAAAGTCCACTAACATGGACTAAACAAAAAGAATAAAAAATTGATAGAAAAAGCCACAAAAGCTAGTTTTTCAGACCAATGCCAGTCCATAAACTGTTGTTGCAATGAGAAAAGCACAAAAATTGAGAGTGTTTATAAACTTTTTTAGCAATTTAATATTAAATATTGCCATGACATCCAACTATATGATCATTTTCCTCGTAGCCCAGTTGTATTGGTCAAAATATTGGTCAACATTGGATTAGAATGTATTTTAATGGTCTTTCTTCACAGATCAAGAAGCACTAGTCTAAAATGACCTTTCTAAATGGCCTTCCAGCCTCAGAGCTAAGGTAGTGTGGGACCCAGAAAGGGCACTCAAAGGACATTTGCTGATTACTGATTCTTGCTTGATGGATAGTTTCTAATCTCATGATGCTCTAAGATTATGGTAAGCCTTTATCATTCACATGCAGCAAATATAAAAGAATCAGTTTTGCAACTTTTTTAAAAATGGCATGAAATAACCTGCCTAATTCCCTTGGCTCAGGGTGAGTAATTGCAGCTAGGTTTAGACAACTCAAAAGAAATGACACATATGCTAAAGTTAAAATTAGTTTCACTTACTCCATAATAGCACCTACTGATTTAGCTGCCTCTGCACGGAGACATGGGTGTAAGGTTGTTGTTTTAACAATATGAACTCATTGTATGGACTAAATCCATGACTCATCTGTCATGAAGAATAAATGCATCATTGGGTTATCTCAGGTGAAAACGATTCCCTATATTTAGTACAGTACGCCATGCTCCTTGAGGAGTATATCTTTGAAATTGCCCTTTACCTTACAGCAGTGGTCCCCAACCCTTTTGGCACCGGGAACCGGTTTCATGGTAGACAATTTTTCCACAAACAGGAGGAGGGGGAAGGCGGACCTGGGGTGGGGAGGCGGAGTTCTGCAGCCCGGTTCCCAAGAGGCCACGGACCAGTTCCGATCTGCAGCCCAGGGGTTGGGGACTGCAGCCTTACACGACCTTTACTAACTCAGGTGTAAGACTAAGGAGGCCTGAGTGCATAGTAGGTATTACATCCTCAATTCTTAAGGCTCTTCCTCCCCATGGCACATCAGCCTCAGGGAAGTCTCACTGCTAGTTTTGCTCTGACATGTGCCCCAGTCCCATTATCTGGAATATTACTTCCTTCCTATGTGCGTTTAGACAAGCCACTTAGTCTTGATGTATCTCAGATCCCTCACCTGAAATAAAAAATGAAGATAAGGATATTGTGATAGTTAAATAACATAATGTATGTCAAAGTGTCTCTGCAGGAGTAGACCTGTTGGTGGTCACTGTCATTTTCCCTTCACCTGGCCCTTGCTCCCTTGACCAAGCCGTCATCACACATTACTGTATAGTAGCTAAGCCCACAGGCTGTAGAGCTACAGACATGAGTTCAAGTCCCAGCTTCCCCATCTAATAGCTAGTGTGAACTTGCGATTTTAGGTAATTTATTTAACCTATTTAAGTCTCAGTTTCTTCATAATGTGTGTGTGTGTACATGTGTGAGATATATATATACACACACAATGAAATATTATTCAGTCATAAAAAAGGAGATCCTGCCATTTGCAACAACATGGATGAACGTGGAGGACATTATGCTGAGTGAAATAAGCCAGACACAGAATATCAAATACTACATAATCTGATGTATACATGGAATCTAAAAAAAAAGTTGAACTCATAGAAGCAGGGAGTGGAGTGGTGGTTGCCAGGAGCTGGGGTGGGGGTATGGAATGGACAGGTGTTGGTCAAAGGGCACAAAGTTTCAGTCATAAGATGAACAAGTCCTGGAGATCTCAGGTACAGCACAGATGGTGATGGACACATTAATAGATTTGACTGTGGTAATCATTACACAATGTATGCATATATCAAATCATCATGATATATGCCTTGAATATATTGAATCTTCATTTGGCAATTACATTTTTTTAAAGTCTCAGTTTCTTCATGTGAAAAACATTACCTATGGCATAAGATTTGTAAATGCTGAAGCAAGTAATAATTGTAAAGGGTCTAATGCAATGCTGACAGTTACAAGCTAGCTATTGTTACTTTTGTGTTCAGTTCTAGACACAGGTCTTGATCCATTATGTCTGAATTTCTATCCAGGAGTCTTCCTAGGTTCCCGACTTCTCAGAACCTGGAAGCTTTGCCCTTGCCATTCGTAATTGCATTTCTGCTCCCAGCAGCTGGCCTCCTTTCCTGAATGTAGGCCCCTGCTGCCCACTTTTTGACCTTTCCACTGCCTCTGGGGATGGGATGGCCTTTGAGGAGTCCTGTGGAAGCTCTCACTGTCCTAAGCTCCTCTGGTCAGCTGATCTGCTATCTGCTCCAGACTCCCTGGGACACCGCACCAGCCTCTAGGTTTCTTCACTTTCCGTTCAGAGCTGCCTGGATCCCTACCTCTCAGTGAGCTGGACTCACCCCAGGATTGAGCCAGAGTGGCTTGGCCCTTAGGCCACCTGCTGAGCCCCAGCACTGACAGGGAGGACATGAGTCCCCTCCTGGGATTGGCACATCACCATAGTGTCATAATACTGGCACCAGACTGAAGGCAGATGTTGTAAGAACTGTTTTGTCCAGAAGCTGTGTTTGATCATGGCTCTTCTGCGAGCTTCTGCTGATGTTTCTCTTTCCAGTGCACTTGGAGTTTTGCCCTAGACCCTTCCACTTTTTGTTTACGGTTCCCTCTCCAGCCCCATTCCACTTGCTGGGGGAACTGAGGATTCTACACCTCCATGGAAGGCATTAAAGTCCTCATGACCTGCACCTCTGGGACAGTGGGGAGGGGCAGGGGATCCTGTAGGAGCCCAAGGTCCCCGTTCAACTTCAAACTTTTAGACCTCCACCCTCCCACCCCTGACACACACACACACACACACACACACACACACACAGAGATTATAAATTAATTTAAAACATACACAGACACACACAAAAATGGAGGCACAGCCCCTTAGCAGTAACTTTTAGGCTCCTCGGGCACCTTCTAGACCCATGTTGGAGACCAGCAATGAGCGGCATTTTCAGGGCGGAGGAGAGAAGGCTCTGTCGCCAGTGGCCTCACTTACAAGCTAGGGGCCACATGCCTTAGATTCCTGAATAAGAGAGAACACACAAACACAGGCTCCAAATCTCATTAGAGAAAAGAGCATCAGAAACTTTGGTTCCATATTTGAGAGGCTTGTGGATCCTCAGATAATCTGTGAGAATTAATTTATTCATTCATTTATTCAAAAATACTCAGTGAGCAACAACTCTATGTTAGATGCCGGACTTGGCATCTGGGCTACAAAGAGAATGAGGCAAACACGGCTTCTGCTTCTTTGTGGTTCACAGTCTGATGTTCAGTCCCACTGAGGTTCCTATGATCCTAAACTGCTCCATGACCTCTAAGTTGTAAGAAGCCCACCCAGGAACTCTCACTGAAAGAGTCAAGCTCCCACCGCACTTGAGATTACACTATTTCCAAAATATAATTTGGTATTATACATTACTATATAATTGCCAAACAGGGCCCCAAAAGTCAAATGGTAATAAAAATATTATATTCTGCATTTCAACCATGGAGGCAGGGGATCCATTTTCTCCACAAGCAAAATTAAATTTTCACTCTACTTTTGCTCCCATGCAAAGCTATGAGAGAATTTCCACAGCAAGGGAGTCTTTTAGTCCATTTTCCTTAAGGACTGAACTCAGCTTTTGTGGCTTCTCTTAAATGGTTTTGGTTCAAATGAAGCAAGTGCCAACTTTGCAAATAATTGAAAACTAAATCTGTGTATACGTGGCTCCTACATTTTACCCCTTAAGAGAGTAGCAAATTGGCAGTAAAATCTTAGGACTGAGATATCAACTGAACAGAATTCCAGGTACCCAGTACGTTAAAAGATAATGCTCTGGGGTGGATACTTGGATCCCTCAGCAGAATGCTGAAGGCAGCTTCAGTTAGGAGGCCCCTATGCTTGGCGCCTTCGTAATAGATGTTTTCATTCCCAAGGGCCAGATCAGTGACAGGGTACTTTCCAACTATTAGCCTAGATTCCCCTTAACAAACATTAGAAGCTGAGGGAGCTAAGTTACACAAAAATGTTAAACATACAAATGAAAATCAAACACTTCAGGCAAAATCTAGACATCTGACCAGGGACTGAAGGCTCCTAGGGCTGGCATGTCTACACCAGAGCTTAGTCCAGTGGGTCCAGATGAGGCTCCCAGAAATCCTGCCATGTACATATATAGCTCATGGCTCATCGCTGCATGTTTTAAACTGCAAAGCATTTGACGGAGCAGTGCCAAAGGCAACGGACCCAAGGGAGCATCATCCATTCCATCACTAAAGAGAAGGAAATCCAACATTTTGTTAAATCACTACAATGGTTAGTAAAAGCAAAATTACTAGAGCATACCAAAAGCAAAGAGTAAAAAAGGCCTGGAGGGTTATTGACTACTTGAGGGATAGTTGTGCCATTTTGTAAAGTCCCTCTACATCAATGTGGCCTTCCTTTTCCCTGGGGAAAAGGGGTAAGTATAGTGGAATCATCACATAAAGCCAAGCTAGGACCAGCATTCCATGGGTTAGGGCACCTCACCTGGGGGCAATATTCTGATGTCCCACCCAAAAGAAGAGAGAGTGCTCAGCTGGGCACAGTGGCTCACACCTGCAATCCTCGCACTCTGGGAGGCTGAGGCAGGAGGATTGCTTGAGGCCAGGAGTTCAAGACCAGCCTGAGCAAGAGTGAGATCCCATCTCTACTAAAAATAGAAAAATTAGCCGGGCGTGGTGGTACACACCTGTAGTCCCAGCTACTCAGGAGACTGAGGCAGGAAGATCACTTGAGCCCAGGAGTTTGAGGTTGCTGTGAGCTAGACTGGTACCACAGCACTCTAGTCTGGGCAACGGAGTGAGACTCTGTCTCAAAAAAAAAAAAAAGAGAGAGAGGGAGAGAGAGCATACTTCAGCGAGCAAGCAGGGGTTTATACAACTGTTATCAATTAATCAAGAACAATAGGAAAATTTTAGTAAATTTTAGTAACAATAGAAAAAATTTAGTAATTTTAGTAAGTGGTTGTCAGCTTTGGGTAATGTGGTATGAGATGTGACCAGCAGATGCCGTGACTGTGAGCCCACTCCTACACCTCCTTTGTTGTACAGTGGGTCTCCTGGGTCTCTTGGTCTGACATAATGTTATTCTGGATTCTGTGCTCATGGAACAAACACTCCAGAAACCCTTGGACAGTGGTGTTGGCTGAGGCCCCACAGGCAGAAATGGCAAACCCATATCCAGAATATGTGTTTATTCCTATGTAAAATAAATTTCTGGGCCTTCTACCTTTCAGGAAAGCATCTAATATCATCAGTTGGCCACCAAGTGACCAGGTGATCTCCTCGAGGGATAGCAGCATACTGCAGACTCACTATTGGTCCCGACTGTTGGCAGATTAAACATTTAGTGGCCACAGTAGATCGGACTTGGTAGGTGGGAGCCCATACTATTGGACCAATTCGTGACCTTCATCCCTGCCATCATGGCTACATCCCTCATGTGCTCATCATGCCAGCACTGGGAGGTCAATGAGAGAGGTTGGTTGATGTCAACTGCTTGAGTCATTTTGTCTGTTTGGCAGTTTAGTGCCTCTCCTGTGGTAGATGATCTTTACTGAGCATTAACATGCAATACAAAGATCTTCATACTATGCCCACTCCCACAAGCCCACCCACATCACTCTATCCCAGAGTCCCTTCTCCCCAATCTTCCAATCTCCTGCTTTCCTGGGACACGACCACAACTCAAGTCACTCTCCTCTGCCCCTGAGTCATATAGTTTAACATTGGGCCATTTCTGTCTCCACACAAAGCAGATGACCATGTCCTTCACCTGAAGTTCTGTTTTCAGGCCACTCCTGAGTGAGACTTTAGTGCAGCCACCACCTGTTTTCAGTTTACTCCATATGCTTACCTCATTCATTCATTCATTCATTCATATGCTTACCCTCATTTTGACAGGTGGGCCATGAACCAAGCTCAAGCTTTTTCCTTCCCCGTCAGATTGTCGTAAGGGATTCCCAATACAACAGCAAGTGTGAGCTGGGGGTGAGGTGCTGGTGCGATGTAGAGCACGACATGCTTGTGCAGGCCTGCTTATGCCTCCACTGCTGCTCAGACTTGATCCCAGATGCAACACTTCCTGCTTATGATGGATGGCTGCTGAGCCCACATCACCTCTGACAGAACCCAGCTCATGATGGAAAACTCTGGCCATATGATCACTTGATTCTCATAATTATTCCATTCTCTCCAGGGCTCAGTAGCATCCACCTTGGGTTCTTCCTGAGCTCTACTCTCTGAATAGGGGGGTGGTTTACCACTTGAGCTAATGTCAGGCTTCTCAACTTTTATAATAGGGGAGTGTCAATCCCATTCCCAGCTCTACTGACGGTTTACATGAATTACATGAATTAATTCTACACCCAAGCCAACTGTGCTCTGGGTACCAGCTGGAAGACAAACCTCAAACTCAGCTGCTCAATGCCTTGAAGGAAACTCTCAGTCTGTTCTGGCTGTTATAACAAGTTATCATAAACTAGGTGGCTTTTAAATAGCAGGAATTTATTTCTTAGTTCTAGAGGCTGGGAAGTCCACAATTAAGGCACCGGCAGACTTGGCTTCTGGCGAAGGCTTGCTCTCTGGTTCATAGATGATGCCTTCTCAGTGCGTTCTTACATAGTGAAAAGGGCAAACAAGCTCCGTTGTGTCTCTTCTTATAAGGGCGCTAATTTCATTCATTTGATGTTCGATCTCACTCCTGGTGTTATATTATCTTTCCTATTTTTGATTTCTCTTTGTCCCATATGTTCACATATGAAAAAAGCTCAACATCACTAATTATCAGGGAAATGCAAATTAAAACCACAATGAGATACCACCCTACCCCCATCAGAATGGCCATTTTTAAAAAGTAAAAAAGAAAAAACAATAGATGCTGGCGTGGATGCAGAGAGAAAGGAATGCTTATACACTGTTGATGGGACTGCAAATTAGTACAACCTCTAAGGGAAACAGTGTGGAGATTTCTCAAAGAAATAAATGTAGATATACCATTTGATGCAGCAATCCTACTACTGAGTACCTACCCAAAGGAAAAAATGTCATCTTACGAAAAAGACACCTGCACCCAAATATTTATTGCAGCACAATTCACAATTGCAAGGATGTGGAATCAACATAAGTGCCTGTTAATGAATGGATAGAGAAAATGTGGTATATAAATGTGGTGTATATATACCATGGATACTAGTAAGCCATAAAAAGGAATGAAATAATGTCTTTTGCAACAACTTGCATGAAACTGGAGTCAATTATCCTAGGTGAAGTTATCTTGGGAATGGAAAAACAAACACCTAATGTACTCACTAATAAAGCACAAAGAGATGTAAAGGTCATTGGAATCCAAGAAGAGGGGAGGGTGGGAGAGGGTGTGGGATAAATATTTACCTATCAGGCACAGTGAACACTATCCTGGTGCCAGGCACATTAAAAGCCCCTACTCAAGCATTTTACAAGGTATCCACATAACAAAAACATTTGTACCTCCCTTAATATTTTGAAATAAAATCAAAATTAAAAATTAAAACATTTTTAAAAAGAAAAATCCCAAACAATAATTTAACCAGCCTGGATAGAAGTATAAAACTGGCATAACAATTCTGAAAAGCAATTGTACATATGAATTAGTAGCCTTCACAATTCATATGTTTTGACTCTGGAATTCTAGAAATTTAGCCTCAGAAAATAATCAGAAATGTGGATAACATCTAAATATAAAATAATTGCAACATTTTTAATAAGAAAAATGAAAATCTACTTCAAATACTTACAAAAGGAGAAAAGTTGAATAAATTATAGCATACTCAATTTAAATATAGCCATTAAAAGAAGGATTTTCAAAGAAATTTTAATGCCAGGAGAAAATGCTCACATTATCATGTTTAGCAAAAGGGCAAAATACACATGATTTCCATTAAAAAAGATTGTGGATATCTTTAGCAAGTTATAACTCTGGGAAGTTGAATTACAGGTTATTTTTATCTTCTACTTTATTTTTTTCTTTTTATTATTCTGGGTTTGTAATTTGAGAAAAAAATAAATAAATTTGACTAGGCTAAAACTTCCACCCTAAGAATTTTTAGTAAGTAGACAACAAGGGAGGGATATTGCCTATCAAAGGGAATAGTCAATGTCTATGCATATCCCTTGGATTTGGTGTTCCAGTCCCTTCTTTTAGCACTGTGTCGGCTATTTATTTATTTTGAGGGATATTGTGAGAAAAGTCAGTCTCAGGTGCTCAGTCTTTCAATCCCTGCTTGGCCACATAAGAATGGGCCTTGGGCCTAGAACACTCCTTACCAAGAGATAGAGTCCTCACAGTCTGCGCTGGACTTATTACCTTATGTGGGAATATTGTTCCCTGTTTCAAATTCAATCTGCACTTCTTTTTTTTAATTTCAAAACATTAAGAAGGTACAAATGTTTTCATTACATGGATACCTTTTATAATACTTAAGTTGGGAGGCTTTTAGTGTGCCCATCACCTGAATGGTGTTCATTGCACCTGACAGGTAGGTTTTTACCCCTCCCCTCCTGCCCCCTCCCCCTTCTTTATTTTCTATGACCTTTAACATCCCTTTGTGCCCATGTGTGCCCACTGATTAGCTCCCAATTATTAGAAAGTACATGTGGTGTTTGTTTTTCCATTCCTGAGGTACTTTGCTTAGGATAAATGGTCTCTAATTCCATCCAAGTTGCAGTAAAAGACATAATTTTATTCCTTTTTATGGCTGAGTAGTACTCCATGGTGTGTGTGGGTGTGCGTGTGTGTGTGTGTGTGTTTGTATACACCCCACATTTTCTTAATCCACTCATGAATTGATGGGCACTTAGATTGACTCCAAATCTTTGCAATTGTGAATTGTGCTACAATAAATATTCAAGTGCAGGTGTATTTTTTATAAAATGACTTCCTTTGGGTAGGTATCCAGTAATCGGATTGCTGAGTCAAATGGTAAATCTCCATTTATTTCTCTGGGGAATCTCCGTACTGTTTTCTGGAGAGGATGTACTAATTTGCAGCCCCACCAGCAGTGTATGATGTGTACTTCTTGTTACCCTCTGTCGGCTGCCAGGAGGAGCCTGCTGGCCACAGGGAACCGATGTCCGCTACTGAAGCTGATGTTGCTGTCTCTTCTCTGTATGAGTAAAGCATTGTCCCATCTAGGGTTTGACTGTGTTGTTTTCCTTGGTGATTCCAATACTAAGACACACTTGACAGAAGTGCTTGGACTTCTCCTCCTGATAATAGGCAACAGGTACTACTTGCTGGACAAATACTCTCTGTAATCCTACAGTTGTAAAATGCAGAAGAGATAATTTTGTTCTGACATTAATTCAATAAACTTTTGCCTACAAACCTGGGAATATAGCACAGTGGAGAGAGCAGGGGCTTTACTCTCAATTCACCTGGGTTCAAATCCCACTTTCTTACTTTCAATCCCCGTGATCAGAAATAACTTTCTTACTCACTCTGAGTCTCAGTTTCTTCATTAGTAATAGCTTTCACCTATTCGTGGGTTAGAAAGAGGATAAAATTCGGTGACACATTCAAAACCCCAGCACACAGTGGACATTAGTTAATGTAGATTAAGTTTCTGACCACTCACTTCCATTCTCACCCTGTGTGAGAATGCTTTCAGTGGAAACTAATGGAGAAACTAACTGAAAGTGGCGTAAGCAACAAGAAGTCCAGGGGTGGGGCAGCCTCGATTGGTGAACTCAGGGACTTAGTGGCACCATCTGCTCTGCCATCTTCAGGGGATAGTTTTCCTCATGGTCACAAAGTGGCTGCAGCAACTCCAGGCATCATATTTGTACAGGACAGTGTTTCAAGGAAGAAAAGGCCATCTCCTCCTGGATATATCTTAGAATTGAGGAAACCTTTCTCAAAAGCTGCCAGCACATCTCCTCTTATGTCTCAGAAATCAGAATTTTTCACACTCCCATGCCTAATGCAAGCCCTATGACCAGCCTAGACCAAAGGGCTTTGGACAGATTAAGAGGCTGGCCTCCCCTTAAGTGCATCTCCAGGGGGAGTATGGTAGATTCCTGAGCAAAACTGCAGTTCTGATAGGGAAAGGAAGAGGGCAGTGGGCGCTGGGGTAGATTACTCACTGTTGTGTCTGCTACACCCTCCACTGCAGGGAGGCTCGTCTAGGGTAAATTCTAATATATAAGGAGAGACCGAGCTAACCAGCTGGGAGATGTAGGGTAGGAAAGTAGGCAGGGAATGAAGACAGACAAGATGTCCAGGATAGATGGCCTCTTAGTTGGGGTAAAGGGGCCTGATGACAAAAAGGAAGGTAGAAGGCTCAGTAGACCAGATTGACCTACTTCATAATTCTGTCTAGGGCACGTCCTGTTGGAACATTAACTGGGACAGTGAAAAATCAAGGCCAAACACGTTACGGCCTGTGCTGGTGTGAACAGAAGGTGATATGATTGCAGCCTCATTTGAGATGAACATGGATGTTCACGCATTTGAGTAATGCATGTCTGTGAATAGGAGTGGTGGGCATTCTGACAGTGCAGATGTGGAGAACACAATTCCCTGAGTCTTTTACTAATTCAATGATTAATAATTTTTGACCATCTACCATATCCCCAGTATAAACCAGCCCCTGGAGAAAATAAAAGATATGTAAGACACAGGGCCTGGCCTTAAAGCATTTAAGCTCTGCGAAAGGAGTCAGAAGTAACAGAAGTAGAGTTGGGAGCAATACCAGACCCTGTGGAATCAAGGGCTGAGGGATGTAGCGCAGAGTGGAACTGCAGCAGGAGCCTGGCAAAGTCGACAGGGAGATGCCTGAGGGCTGGGGTGGAGGAAGGGGAACTTGAGCTGGGGGTAATACCCTGGGCAGGTCAGGCTTTGACTCAGCACGGACAGGAGTGAGAGAAGAGAGACCCACAGGGATGGGAAGGTGGTGATAAGGGAAGGGTGACAAGGTGGAGAGGCTCTGTTGGGATAGGGAGAAATTTTTTGGATAGGGAAAGTGGGCCATGCTGATTTAATCTCATGTCAGGTCCAGTGGGGTCACTATTAAAATTTAGAGTGGGCCATTTTAGAAAGATTTGCCTGGCTGTGATCATGAGGGCTTTGTTCTGTTTGGGAACATTTTTGACGAAGATGAGCTTAGCCAGGTGTGTGGGACCGTGTGTCAGGCACATTCTTTCCAGAGAATGACAAAGACTCTTATCAGCATCCTGGCCAGAGACTCTGCCAAAAGCAACTTTGGGCGCAAGTGTGGTCGTGGAAAGGAAAAGAAACGGGAGTTAGAGCCAGACAGACTTAATTAAAGGCCTAGCCCTATCACTCATTAGCAAATTACTCTAATCTCTCAGAACTTTCAGTTTTTCAGCTGTGGAATGGGTATAATACCCACCACATAGGATGTTTATAAGGAAAGCACCTGGTACCTAGAAAGTACTCAGAATATGAGTTCTTTCTCTTCTCCCTTTTGTTTACCAAAAGTGTTAAAATAAAACGCACCATGCTTGATCTTACATAATAATGTTGTTCAGTGTTAGACAATTTAAACATTGTCTCATCTATAGACACCCAAGGCAAGAAAAATTTGGGGGTCTTTCTTGATTTAAAAATTGGAATTTTCTGTAAAAGTTCAGAATGTTTTTATTTTAAAATTGTTTTAAGCACAAACACAAGTTACAAAGAATAAACATTTATTTTCATTAACTTTTATTTATAGTTGTACTTTTTTTACCTTTTGAATTAAATATTCATTACAAATTCAATTGAGAAGAGGGAAGGAGAAACAAACAGGTGAGTAGGAGAATGAATGAGTGTGAGGGGTGAGACATCTGCTTTTTAATTTACCATTTACATTTTCTAAAAAGGCTATTATTGCCTTTTACACTTAAAACTCTCCCGGGTTTATTTCCCCAAACCCAGAGGAGGTGGTGACTGGTGTAGCAATGAGGAGGAGGGATGTAAGTATATTTCAAAATTTGCCTTTCTCCTTCAAAAAGGAAAATATCGCGTACTACTCGTGCAATCGAAAGGCTTGTTTTGCGGACCTTTTCCCCCCGGGGGCGGGGGGAGAATCACATTCTTAGAAAAGAAAAGGAAGGGAAAGAGAAGAAAAGAAAACAGAGAAAGAAAAACATAAAAACGGCTATTTGAAACAGCGGTGGGGTGATGGATGAATTTTTTACTTCATTTACATCGTTGCAATGAAGCATCAGTTGTGCTGCGATGAAGGCTGAGAGTCCTCTGGGGCAGACCAGGCTCTTTGGGAGGATGTGTGTGGGGTCTGTGTGAGTGTGGGTGTGTGGATGTGAGTGTGGAGAGCCTTGTGTGTGAAAGCTGTGTGTGAGGAATGTGGAGACTGCACAGTGTGTGTGGGATTTGGAGACAGAGTGTGTGTGTGTGTGTGTGTGTGTGTGTGTG
>NW_012153874.1:490814-493767 GCF_000956105.1 Propithecus coquereli
AAAAAAAAAAAGAAAAGAAAAGAAAGAAAGAAAAAAAAGAAAAGAGACAAGAAAAAAAGAGAGAAAGAAAGAAAAAGAAAGAGTACTGGAACAGGGCATAGGTGGTGATCAGAGTAGACAAAAGTGAATGACTTAAAATTTTTTTAATCAACAGAATTCAGTGATTGGTGTTATCACTGGATAGGGAAGGCAAGAGAGGTGACAATTAAAGTGTTTGGTTTGAGATAAAGTTTGAAGATGGATAGGAATTCAATCAGTGGTGCTGACTGACAGATATACAAACTGGAAACCCAGGAGGGAAGTCTAGGCAGCAGATAGAGCTGAGAGTTAGGAGTCCACAGCCTTAAGTGATAAGTGAACCCATGAGAATGAACATGACTGCCTAGTGGGACCATGTAAAGGTGGAAAATTAGGGGACTGAGGACCAAACTTTTCGTACTCAGATTTAAGAATGAAATGTCCAAGATTTAAAAATGAACAGAATAAGAGAAACCCACTGAAAAAACAGAGAAGGAGCATCCAGAGATGTGTGAGAAAACCCAGAAGCATGTGCTGTCACTTATGCCAAGAATCTCCAGTATTTCCACAGAGACGAAGAGGGCCTTGTTGTTAAATGCCGCAGGGAAATCAAACAAGAATCCAAAGTCCTTTGTTGGATTTAGTAACAGAACAGCCACTGGTGACCTTGTCGAGAGCAGTTTTAGTGAAGTGTTAGGTTCAGGAGCTAGATTGCAATAGCTTGAAAAGACAGTGTATGCAATCCACAAGTGCAGAGAGCTCTTTTTAAGAAAATTGAAATTCTGAAAGAAAGGGCGGTTTTTAAAAAGGCGGTGGCTGCAGCAGAGATCTGGAATTGACCATGGGTTTGTTTGTTTTAAAACAGTAGAGACTTGAATCCCAGCACTTTGGGAGGCCAAGGCAGGAGGATTGCATGAGGCTAGGAGTTCAAGACTAGCCTGGGCAACATAGTGAGACCCCATCTCTATAAAAATTGTCTAAAGTAGCGGAGCATGGTGGCACAGCTTCTTGGGAGGCTGAGGCAGGAAGATTGCTTGAGGCCAGGAGTTTGAGGTTATGGTGGACTATGATTACACCTCTACACTCCAGCCTGGGTGACTGAGTGAGATCGTGTCTCTAAAAAAATAGCTTAACACATTAACTGCCATTTAACTCACTCTAGTTTTGATCCCAGAGCCACGTGAAGCATATATAAAATCTTACTTCTTGATATTCTTAGCGGGTGTGTGGAACTCGTATGTGTGTGGAGTTTGGAGAGTGTGTGTGTGTGTGTGTGTGTGTAAGCGGGTGTGTGGAACCTGTATGTGTGTCGAGTTTGGAGAGTGTGTGTGTGTGTGGACGTGTAAGTGGGTGTGTGGACGTGCCCGTGGAGAGCTTTGTGCGTGCGGAGCGTAGAGTGTGCACAGAGCGCGCACAGGGCGCGCGGAGTTTGGAGCGTGTGTGCGTGTGCGCGGGCGTGTGCGCGCGCAGTGTGAAGCGTGCCGGCGGCACCCTTGGCAGTGTGCGCGCGCGCGCGCGCGGAGCGCACGGCCGACCCGGAGCCGGCTGACGAGGCGCGCCGCCCGCCCGGCCCTGTCTGCGGCGGCTGAGGCTGCCGGCCGGGCGGCGGGAGCGCGCGGCGCGGCGGAGGCCGCCCCTCTGCGGAACGCGGCGGGAGAGGAGAGGGCCCGGGAGGACCAGGCGCCCGGGGGCGGCCGCGGACATGTGCAGGATGTCCTTCAAGGTAAGCGCACGGGGGCCCAGGCTCGGGCGCCGACCCGCTGCGGCGGGGCCCGCACCCAGCGCCCGCCCGGAGCCGCTGCCGCGGGGTAGTAGGGTGGGGTGCGGCGTCACACACTGTCCCCCGCCGCCCCCCCTCCCCAGCTGCGGGCCGGACGAAGGAGGAAGCGGCGGGGCTGAGATGCGTCCTGTGGGTTTGTGGTTTGTTTGTTTCTGCTTCACTTGAAAGGCTTTCCGCACTTACGGCCGCGGGTCTGGCGAGCCTGTCCCCGCGACGGGGCGGCGGGGACTGTCGCCCGGGTAACAGGCGGGGATGGGGACGAAGCCCGCGGTCAGCGCTTTCCTGCAGCCGCAGGATTCCCGGAGCCTGTCCCTCTGGGTCCACCTTCTGGAAAGCCGGCAGCACCCACTGCTGCCCCCTCTCCAGAGGACTTTTTCTGGACAGCCAAACTGAGCGACCAGCAGAGGGGAGCTGCAATTGATTACCAGGCTTCAGTGTCCAAAGGAGTCTCGTCTTAAGAGTTTATTAAATCATTCCATTTAATACCCACATTTTAGGATGAAAGTGAGGTTAATTGATTTATCGATTGAAAGGTTTAGTAAAAATAACAGTTAAAATGTACCGAGCAGTTAGACTGTGCCCAACTCTGAACCAAGGGCAGCGGGTGCATGGTGTGAATCCTCGGGAAGGCCTATGTGATGGTGATCTTCGTGGCCCTACTTTTTTTAACAAATGAGAAGACTAAGGCATAGAGCAGTTCATTCCCCTGCGGCCTCGCAGTCAGTAAATTAATGGTATTAAGACTGAATCCCGTGTGTGTGACTCCCAAGCCACTGTAATCCTATCGCTCATGTAAACAGAGGAATGGCGTGAGGAGATGTGCAAGTTAGAAAGATCATTGGCTACAGTTTGGAGAAGAGGATGGCGCTGGGAGACCAGTCAGGAGGATGTTGTGGTCATCTTGTTAAGAAATAGTACTTAGGCCAAGCGCTGTGGCTCACGCCTGTACTCTTAGGTCTTCGGGAAGCTGAAGTGGGAGGATCGCTTGAACCCAGGAGTTGCAGACCAAGAGTTCCGAGACAAGCCTGAGCAACATAGTGAGACCCCATCTCTACAAAAAGAAAAATTAGCTGGACCTGGTCGCAAGCATCTGTAGTCACAGCTACTCCGGAGGCTGAGACAGAAGGATCACTTGAGCCCAGGAGTTCAAGGCTG
>NW_012153874.1:495567-539310 GCF_000956105.1 Propithecus coquereli
TTCAACAATAAAAAGACAAATAACTCAATTTTAAATAGGGAAAGGATCTGAATAGACATTTCTCCCAAGAAGATGTACAAATGGCCAGCATGCACCTGAAAAAAATGTTCAACATCTTTAGCCATCAGGGAAATGCAAATAAAAAACACAATGAGATACCACTTTACACCCACTAGGATGACTTCAATCAACAAAACAGACAATGAAAAGTGTTGGCTAGGATGTGGAAAAATTGGAACAATCATATATTACTGATAGCGATGTACAGTGATACAGTCATTTTAAAAAACAGCCTAGTCTTTCTTCAAAAAGTTAAATAGAGTTACCTTATGACCCAGCAATTCCACTCCTAGGTATATGCCCAAGAGAAATGAAGACATACGTTCTCACAAAAATTTGTACACAAATATTCATAGCATATTATATTAGCCAGAAAGTAGAAACGATCCCAATGTCCATCAACTGATGATAAAGAAAATGCATTATGCATTGTAAATATAGATTGAGAGACTTAATCAACAGATACTTGTTTCTCAACAGTTCTAGAGGATGAGAAGTCCAAGATCAAGGTGCCAGAAGATTCGATATCCGGTGAGAGCCCTTTTCCTGGCTTGTAGATGGCCGCCTGCTCCGTTTCCTTACATGAAGGAGAGAAAGACCTGGTGTCTCATCCTCTTCTTATAAGGACACTAATTCCATCTCGGAGGCTCCACTCTCATGGACCTCATCTAAACCTAATTAATTTCCAGTGACTCTCCCTCCTAATACTATCATATTGGGGGTTAGGGATTCAACATATGCAATTGGGGGGTGGGGAGGACACAGACATTCAATCCATAACATTCTGCCCCTGGCCCCCTTGCATGTCCTTCTTTCATGCAAAATATATTCATTCCATCCCAACAGCCTCAAAAGTCTTAACTTGTTCCAGCATCAACTCTAAAGTCTAAAGTGCAAAGTCTCATCTAAATGTCATCTAAATCAGATATGGGTGAGACTCAAGGTACCATTCATCCTGAGGCAAATTCCTCTCTAGCTGTGAGCCTATGAAATCAAATCAAAAACAAGTTATGTGTTTCCAAAATACAATGGTGGGATAGACATAGGAGATAGACGTTTCTACTCCAAAGGGCAAAATTGGAAAGAAGAAAGGGGTGATGGGTCCCAAGCAAGTCCAACACGTAGCAAGGTAAATACCATTAGATCTTAAAGCTCAAGAATAGTTCTCATTGGTTCACTGCTCTGTCTTTGGGACTCACTGGAGTTGTGGCCCTGCTTTCTGGACCACTTTAGTCAAGGATCTTGCCCTCGACACATTGGTGTGTAGGGCTTCAACATGTGAATTTTGAGGGGAACACAAACATTAATTTCATAACATGGTATATCCATACCATGGAATATCATTCAGCCGTGAAAAAGGAATGAAGCACTGATAAATGCTACAATGTAGATGAACCTTGAAAACATTATGTTAATGAAGGGAGCCAGACACAATAAGCCACAGATTGTATGATTCCACTTACATGAAATGTCCAAAATAGGCAAATCCACAGAGAGAGAAAGTAGATTAGTGGTTGCCAGGGGCCAGGGAAGAGGAGGGGATGGTGAGTGATTGTTAATGGGTACAGAGTTTCTGGGGTGATAAAAATGTTCTAGAAGATAATGTAATGGTTTCACAACCTTATGAATATACCAAAAACCACTGGATTGTATGCTTTGAAGGAATGGATTTTATATATGTGGATTATATCGCAATAAAAAGATATTTTTAAATGATGATAGGGAGTGTTGAGAAGGCTTGGGAGTAGAGGGAATGATTGAGCTGAGTCAGTGACTGAATTTCTCTGGGATGAAGGGACAGTGAGCCTGAGCAGGGCTCCTCTAGCTGAAGGGATTAGCTAGAACAGTGGGGGGGAAACATCTAGGGGGAGCAGGTAAAAGGACAGGAGGTGAGGTCAAGTGTTGATGTTTTGTAAAGCAAAAGCCAAGATGAGGTCGGGATTGGGGTGGGTAAAAAGGAATCTGCCAAGCCAGGTACCAAAATTTTCATTGAATAAGGAAGAATGATCAGGAGGTGACAACTGTTAGGTGAGAACTGTTAGATGAGAAGGTAGAATAGTCTGCATCTTGAAGGAACAGAGATTCGTACACCTGAATGGAGGGGCAGTGGCCTGGAAGCCCGGTGGGCCCATTCCCTCCACAGTGCTGGTGTGGGAGAAGGCCCTGCTCCCACCAGGAAGGGATGCTGGGGAAACTGGGGCCGGAACAGAGGAGGAGTGCTCTGTGCCAGGTTAAGGATGAAGAGTAGTTGATTTACCATGAAAGAGATAAGGTTTGGGGGAGGGAAGCAGAGTCCCTTGCCAGTCTAAGACTTGCCTTTGTAACATTCTTTCATCCACCTCATATCATATCAAACATATTAAAATGCACTCATAGCCCACAATAATAAGGAAGACTTTTTTTTTTTTTTTTTTGAGACAGGGCCTCACTCGGTTTGCCAGGGCTTGAGTGCAGTGGCAAGTACAGTGGCTCACTGTAACCTCGAACTCCTGGGCTCAAGCAGTCCTCCCACCTCAGCCTCCTGAGAAGCTGGGACTACAGGCACATGCTACCGTGCCTGCCTAATTTTTTATTTTTCATGGAGACAGGGTCTCCCTGTGTTGTTCAGGCTGGTCTTGAACTCCTGACCTCAAGGGATCTTCCCACTTCGGCTTCCCAGAGTGCTAGGATTACAAGTGTGAGCCACTGTACCTGGCCAAGACAGACTTTTTATTGCAAAATTTTTTAAAGGATCTTATAATATTTCTTCTAAAACTATTTAGCTATGAATAACTTAGATGATAAATTATTTTCATGTGTCATCAATATTTTATGAATACCAAATTTAGCAATTAATAAGTTGACAAGATGTTATGTTTGGTAGCTATTTAATTGAATATTTACTAACTTTGATTTGGGAGCCATAGCTTAACTTTTTCATTTTCATAGGCTGATGAAAGGCTCATGGGCCCTGGGCTGTGGACCTCTGGAGCCTGCGTGTAACAAGGCCCAGCGTTGTTGGGCAAGTCTGTGGGAGAATAGACAGAGCGTTATAAATCACAGTTAGGCCTGCTGGAGAATTACTGTCTGTAGGCTATTTGCATCTGAACCACAGGGACCCCTGGCATCTACTTTGTATGGTTTTTCCATCATGCTGTTAGCAGTCACTTCTCACTGGTTTGCCTCCAGCAACTTCCTTTTAACAATTGGCCGCTCCCAGTTTTTTCTGGTTGGGAAAACAGACACATATTTATTAGAATTATTTTTTTAAAGTAAAAGCAAATTCAGAGTGCAGGTCTGAGCCTTTTTTGTGAAATAAAGTTCATGGATTTCTGTACATTGACTTTTGACTTTGTAACAGCTACTTCAACTACTCGGGACTTGCTCTCTAAGGCTGAAGGTGCCAAAAGCCTAATTGTGTTAGCCCTAACACAGTTGGGGGTGGGGAGGCTACCATAGTAGATGAGATATCCATAGCTAGATAATCAAAACTGTCTGGGTGTTTATTCTCCCATGTCTTACCCAAGAAGCCGAAGCATCTCAGTACCATGTTTCATTTTAGTGATAGAAACCAGTCCCTCCTGGGCCAGAAGTACAAGAACCTGTACGCATCATCCTTGCCGTGAGAGTATGTAAATTATCTCATTATTAACTCCAGTTCACCAACCAGCTTATATTATTTGAATGAGCCACAGGAAAATAAACTGACAAAACCATATATGTTTTCTTAACAACTTTAAGATACAAATCACATACCATATAATTCACACATTTAAAGTGTTCATTTCAGTGGTTTGTAGTAAATTCGCAGAGTTGTGCAACCATCAGCACAATCAATTTTAGAACCTGGGCAGGGCACAGTGACTCACACCTGTAATCCCAGCATTTTGGGAAGCTGAGGCCGGATGATCACTTAAACCCAGGAGTTCAAGGTTTGCAGTTAGCTGTGATCACTCTACTGTACTCCAGCCTGGGCAACAGAGGGAGAACTTGTCTCTAAAAGAATTTGAAAAATAAAAAATTTTTAGAACCTTTTAATTACCCCAAAAACAAACCTCATACCCATTAGCAGGCATATTAATATTGACCTCCAAACCTCCCAGCTTTAAAGAACTGTTAACCTACTTTTTATATCTATAGATTTGCCTATTTTAGATGTGTATGTTTTAAACAGACTTTAAACATGGTCTTGAGTTCTGAATTTGAAAATGCCAGTGTTGTATGGGCTTACCTCTAAAGCAGAATGCCCAGGGTAAATCACTTTTTCTCTTCAGTTTTCTATCACTTATGGAAGTGTAATGATACTGAAAATACAGTATTTAGACTTAATTAAACATTCTGAAAATTTCAAATATTTGCACAAAGTGGGAAAATGGATTAGAATAGCTAGTGATATTTCAAAAACATCCTTCTACATATGGCTTCTTAAGCCATCATTATATCTTTATGTAGCCTCTAATATCACAGAAATTCATTATTGGATAAAGCTAATATTTTCATGATTGGAATGCACAATTGAAATCCACATTACACTAAACCCTTTTGTAAACTAATAGTTGAAATCTCTACCTCCTCTTAGCTTTTCATCAGAATTCCAGTTCTGTACCAGTACAGAACAATTTCCCTTCTTGTTTCCTCTCTCCTTCCTTCCTGTACAATTTCTAGTAGCGTGCTGATGAGCAGTGTATTAGCCAAAATTCTGGCAGTAAAGTAGGGGATGGAGAGACTTAGAGAGAGAAGAAAATATGGCAAATGTGGAGGTTTACACTCAATTTTTCTCACAAAATGTAAGATATAAGATCTTGGGCTCTGGATCCAAAGACTTAAGTTTGAATCCTGAGTCTGTTCCTTGGATGAGCCAAGATCCTAACTGCTTAACCTTGAGTAATTCACTTCTGTAGTGAGTTTCCTCAGCTTAAAAATGGGAATAATTGTAATATTGTCATGTGTCACTTAATGACTGTGATATGTTCTGAGAAATGCATTGTTAGGCAATTTTGCTGTTGCGTGAGCATCATAAAGGTTACTTACAGAGACCTACATGGCACAGCTACTCCTCATCTAGGGTACATGGGATAGCCGATTGCTCCCAGGCCACAGGCCTATACAGTGCGTTACTGTACTGAATACTGTAGGCAACTGTAACACAATGGTATTTGTGTATCTAAACATACCTAAACATGGAAAGGGTATGGCAAAAATACTGTACTGTAATCTTACAATAACAACTGACTTTTATTCTTACCTGAAACCTAGTTGTTTATTGAGCCCTCAGTCCAGCAATATGATCCAAGTAATTAAGAAAAGTAATACTAAAAAACTAAATTTTCTCTTCTCTCACCCCTTCCTTAACAAACAACAAGGCAAAGAATGAGCAGTCATTGAAAGTTAAATATATATTGGCCCAAGAGTAGGGCAAGACACCTCCTTTCATCACCTCATTGTCCCAAGAATTTTGTTCTAAAATTGGATTTCGTGGTATTGTGGCTACATGAATGTCTTTATTTTTTGGAGATGCAGTCTAATGTAGGCTTTGCAGTCTAATGCAGTCTAATGTAGACTGAAGGCTTTGTGGAAATTCATCAAGCGGTACACTTGTTATTTGTATACTTTTTTGTATGTATGTTATATATGACAATTAAAAGTTTATTAAAAAAAAAAAAACTTATGGGACCACCATCGTATATGCAGTCTGTTGTTGACCAAAACATCATTATACAGGGTGTGACTGTACCTACCTCATGGGGTTGTTCTGGGAATTAAGTGAGTTAAAGCAGTTAAAATGCTTAGTGCACTGCCTAATATAGAGCAAGATCCCAACCTTAGTTCTTGTTGCTCTTGTTGTTGTTACTCGTAAAGTAGCAACCAGCAAGCCTGAGGGGGGCTCACTGGCCTTATTGTTGAGATCAGAAAAAATCAAGAAAGAGGTTAAATAATAATAGCATGCTTGGTACAGTGCTTTACAGTTTGTATAAAGCAGTTTCACTTGCATGATCTCCTTTAAAGGCTAAAGGCCTTGCCCCTGTCTCACTCCACGCCATGTATTAATATGATTATGTGCATATTGTACCCAGAGATTTAGAAGTTATCCAGGGAATGTGATGTATGTAGACCCCAAACAGAAGGAGAGTCTGGGGACTTTCCATCTTGGCCAGGGAAGAGCTTGGGGTGGATGACAGGAAGGAGGTCATTGGGGGTCATTGCTGCCTTATTTCTTGCAGTCTATAGAGGAGGAATTTCTCGGGAAGCAGAACAGTGTGATCGATAGTCAAAAGGGCAGCCTCAACAACACACTGCCTGGCACTGCAGCTTGGCTTGCCATTTCTTACTCCTCTGTAAAATGGGACAGTCATAGTGCCCACTTCACTGAGCTATGGTAAAGATTAAAGAGCTGGTATACACAGAGATTGTATCACATGGAACAGAGTAAGCACTTAATAAGCATTAATTCAAGATTCCTGACCTCCAATAAATGTGTCAGCCACAGTGTGACCAGAGCACTTACCCATTTCTTTGCTAGACATTTCCACCTAAGTGTCCTACGGGCACTTGAAACTCAGCATATTCAAAGGTGAGCTCATCATTTTCCCCCCAAAACCTGTCCTTCATATAGTATTGTCCACTTTCTCAAATGGCACCACAAGCAACCAGTCACTTGAACCAGAAATCTGGGAATCAGGCCACTCTCCTTTTCCCTCCTCTCCTCCACGTATAATCACAGACCAAGACTATTCAGGTTAGCTCCTTAAAATGTCTCCAGTCTGTTCCATCCTCTCATTTCCACTGTTGCTGCCTCGGCTCAGGCCTTTACCGTGTCTTGCCCCATCTGTGCAGTGGTGTCCTAACCCTTGTGGATACTAACTCAGTCTGGCTCCAGACCTCCACCCTTCTCCCTGAGGCTGCCACAGGCTTCTTGTTGAAATGCAAAACAGATAGTATCTCCCTACCTTCAAATGCTTCCTGGACTCTCCAGCGCCCACCACGATGAAGTCCAAACTCAGTAGCGTGGACAGCAGAGCCCCCAGAATCTGGCCCTGACCACCTGCCCCGCATCAGCTCTTGCCCTCTCTCCCCAGCCCTGCCAAGCAGGTGATGCCCACCGAGAACACTGTGGCAAGCCTCCAAGTCTTTGCTTCACCACCTTCTCTGCCTGGGATGCTCAGCACCCCTTGTCTACCCAGGCCCCTGCTCATCTTTCATAACTCGTCTCAAGAATTCCTTTCCGGGGCTGGGGTGGGGGGCACGGAAATAAAAAAAAAAGAATTCCTTTCCATGCACACTTGATGGACTGAAGAAAAGAAAAAAAGTTAAAGGAAGAATTCCTTTCCTTTGAAACCATTCCTGGCCACCCTCTCAGGTAGAATTGACCATTCTCTGGCTCGTGTTCTCACCACAAGCAGCTGCATTCCTGCTCTCGCACCTGTCATACCTTATGATGCCTGTTGACATGACTTATTTTCCTATGAGGCGCTAAGTCACTGTGGCACTGCCAAGTGCCACTACCCCTAGCACATGCTAGTGACCAAGTAAATGAATTTGCCTGAACAAGTATTTTAAAGAGCTGTGGGGGCTATGCATTTATAGCTACCACTTCATGAGTGTATACTAAGCGCATTTATGGGTATTACCTCATTTAATCCTCCAACAACACATAACAGAGGGACTATACATTATTAAATAACTTGCCCAGAGTCACAGAGCTCGGAACTGATTTGGGCTTGAACCCAGCTCTTTCTTACCCCAAATCAACTTACTCTATCATGCCTCCACCTTTCAGGAAATCAAGCCTCTGAGGGAAAATGAGATATTTATAGCTTTTCACAAAGCTCAGTTCCTAGAACTTTATAGGAAACCAGGATGTGCAGCCCAGTAGGGAAAGCACCCCAAGACCATCTTAAAGGGAGGAAAGGCCCTGGCTGAAGCGCTTGTTTATAACAATAGACACTTGCTATTTGCAACTGGTTTTTCAAAGGTATTTGGGGTTAAAGTGAAACAACAAAGTCACTGAAAATGAATTACAATTTATCACTCTCATGTGTTTACGTTTCTGGTAAAGCCAGCAGAGCTATTCCGTGGTGCATATTAAATTCTCTCCCTAATTCACCCTCTCAGACTTCATTCTGGTCTTGTGCTTTCTCTTTGTTAAAAGGGCATTGTGGGGTGATTTACTATACAGGTCAAACCTGCCTTGCCGTTACATTGTTTCACCCAGTTACTAACAGCTGTAACAAGTTAGACCCAGCCTGGCACCAAGGCACCAACACTGGTGTGAGCACCACAGTTGCAGTTTGGCTTGAAAACTATAGGACAGTAAAATTTACACCTCAGAGAAGGCAAATTGTTAATCTGAAATGTGAGGTGATTTTTTTTTTCCCTCCGGAACGAGCCGGAAACTATTCCAAGTATGTTTGCTATCTGCTTATCTCTCCCTGCCTTGCCATTCTTTTATCCAAGTATGCACAAGTGCTCAAGCTTGTGTTTGTGCTGAAGGACTTCTGAAATGCAATCCTGGCTCCAGCAAATATTGTCATCACTCTGCTCTCACTGTCCTTTCATTTCAGATGGCTCCATTGAGCAGCTGGAATTGTTGATTGTTTTCTTTTTAACTTAGTATAGCGTTGTATTTAATATTAATACAATATCAACATAGTTAAAATGTATAATGCATAAAAGTCCTTTTGGGTCAGTAGATATTTTAAACCCATCCAAAAAAGTGCCTTCATTAAACAACGTGAATGCTATGAAATATCCTGAAACCAGCACAATTCTTTATTAGTACCAGTACCCCGAATTTAATTTTGCCTTACTTGCTGGTGTTTTCTTGGGAAAAAAAAAAAAAAAAAGATGAATTTAACTTTTTCTATTGATTGACTTTGTAAAGAAAAGAAGACAGAGGAAAGGAAACTAACACTTGTCAGCATTTACGGTGTGTTGGGCACTGTATGAGGCAATCAATGTCCATCATTTAATCCTTATCATGAACTTCAAGACAGGTGCTATGATCTCCATCTAAGCAGGAGGAAACTGAGATTCCTGAGGGCCTAGTCACTTGCCTGGGGCTCGGCTGAAACCCAGAGCTCTCCGGGCCCAAAGCCAGTCCTCCTTCTCCTGGACTGTTCTCTACAAATCCAAATCGATTTGTTTGAGAAAAGGAAACTGTACTACAGTCAGCTCTGCCACACATTTGGAAGACCGTTTTCCAGTTCTATGCCTTCCCTAGATATGGCTCAAACACTAACTTTGCAGCTTTAAAATGACCCAGCAAGGGAGTGAAGGATCCATACAAGGACACGTAATGGCATTCTCTGCCCAAAGTTCCTGGTTCTCAACTAAAACCTCTGGCAGTTATAGCTGAAGCAAAGAAAATTAGGTGGAGGGAAAGTGAGGCATTTATCCAGATAGCTGGAATCAGATAGAAAGCATTGAGGGCATAAAAAGAGGCAGATGATGCCACTGCTTTCTAGCCGGGGTGACAGAGCAAGACTCTGTCTCCACCCCCCAAGAAATAAAGGGAGGGGGGGCAAGTAAACTCCTTTGGGAGGTGGAATTGGGAGAAACTTTGCTCTGCTTAGAGGTGAAAAGAGATTTGGAATGTTTCAGGGAGGAAATAAGAACCTTGGCCTTGAAGGGTGAGGGAAAATTCATTTCAAGTAAAAAGGAAACTGTGTGAACAAAGATACAACAGAGGCAGGAAGGTGAGAACATTAGTGAGAAATAGGTTATTAATAGCGCTGTATTAACAACATGGCCCACATAACCACATTGTGGTTCAGGTGTCTGGGATCAAACAGTACATTGTGTAACCAAGTGTATATATGATAATCGTCTATTGCTGGGGGAACAATCTTTCAAATGATACAACACATCTGGAAATTCTCCCTTTCGAATGGTATTATCTATTTGCATAAAAGTGGTCATGTTAACAAATGTTGATTTTAAGATCCTGTTTCATTTTGTTCTTGCAGAAGGAAACTCCACTTGCCAACGCTGCATTCTGGGCAGCAAGGAGAGGAAACCTGGCACTGCTGAAGCTGTTGCTGAACAGCGGTCGGGTGGACGTGGACTGCAGAGACAGTGTACGGGTGGATCCGGTATATGCATGCCCAGAGCACACCGTGAAGACATTTCCCTTCATGATGCTTATTTACTTGTTCCTGCGTTTGCTCACTTTATCCTTTTCAAAATGTCCAAGGTACTGTTATGAACTTATAACTGGGGGAAGTCAGAAAGGAAAGGAATCACGTGCACAAAACAGCAGGCAGCCACAGTAGAGAAAGAAGCACTTCACTGGGAATCCAAATTGGCAAATTATAAGAAGAAAAATGCTGGGCCGGGCGCCTGTAATCCTAGCACTCTGGGAGGCCGAGGCAGGCGGATCGTTTGAGCTCAGGAATTCGAGACCAGCTTGAGCAAGAGCGAGACCCCATCTCTACTAAAAATAGAAAGAAATTGGCCAAACAACTAAAAATAGAAACAATTAGCCGGGCATGGTGGCGCGTGCCTGTAGTCCCAGCTACTCGGGAGCCTGAGGCAGAAGGATCGCTTGAGCCCAGGAGTTTGAGGTTGCTGTGAGCTAGGCTGACGCCACGGCACTCTAGCCCGGGCAACAGAGTGAGACTCTGTCTCAAAAAAAAAAAGAAAAAAGAAGAAAAATGCTATCGAGGCAAAGAATTCAAACCAACTGCTTTCGTGAAAAGATGGAGATAATTTAGAGCACAAGTGGGTTGCCATGAACGTGGGAGTTATGTTTTTTTCTACGAGGATGAGAAAACTGAGAAATGAAAACCTCCACCCAGCCTCTTATCCTTCCTTTCGTTACCTTTTGCAAACATAAATACATTAATTGGCAATTTAGAAGGGGAAATAAAAATAGATACTACTGCCCACTATCAGGCACCCCTTAGCCCTTTCCCTCCCCAGCTAGAAGCAGTAATTTCTCTGTGCTCAATAGGACTTGTCCACATCTGTGGGGACAAGGAGGACCTCAGATGAGGGGAGACAGTGAGCAGAGATATTTTCATTTTAGGATTTGAATAAAAATGTTTTCAAAGGAGGCTTAAGGTTTTCCTGAAAATACGGTGTTCCATTTCCAGCTTTTGTTGCACAGATTTGGTAAATGAAATCTGCCACCAGCCCAAGAGTGAAACATTAATAGCAGCAGTTGTCACAACTTGCCCACTGGGACACTGGGCAGGATGTCTTTGGTTTGCAATTCTAGATCCACTCCACACCCTTCTTGTTCCGTATCCTGGGGACTGAACTGTGTGGACTGCCCAGCGGCCTGCAGTGGGGTTTGGCCCGTGGCACATTGGCGGGAGTCAGAAGGTGGGAGGAAAGGGACATAACAGCGCCCTGCCTGTTCCATCTTGCAGGGGTGCCCCTGCTTTCTGCTGCCTGGGAGCCACCACCTTCCCCTGGTGCCTTTGAGGCCTCAGCTGGTCCCAGAGCCCCGCTGTTCCCAGCTGCCAGTACTACACTGTTCTTTGTAGTTTTCCTATACCCAGGCCACAGCTTTATAAATAGTCTCTTTATTAAACTTTCTTCCAATCATCCCAATTTGAATGTACCATCTGTTTCTTGCCAGAACTCAGGCTGATATGGGGTCTTGGGCATCTGTGACCTGGCCATCCCAGTCTTACTCAGGTCTCACTGGACCAGTTCCTACCCCATGCTGGGCAAAACTGTGGGGTAAAAGCACCAGTTGTCATTGTGGCCTCACCCACTGACCACTTTGATGACCACTTTTCCCCTTTTGCTTGAAGCCACCCCTTTCAGACATCCCTACAGCTTCCTCCTGGCTTCCAGCTTCCCAGGGCTGCCCCGCAGTGCCGCGCACATCCTGGTCACCACACTCTCAGCCTTTTCAGCTCCCTTTCCCCATCAGGAGTCATCTGTCCACCACCTCCTTTCCCTCAGAGCTCACACTCTGTCCTGTCTGCCGAGTGACCAGAAGCTATTGTAAACAAAAATTTTGCTCTTATGAATAGACACTAATATGTTTATAGGTTAACTCCTCCTTATTTAAAACAACTCATCCTATCAGAAGCTTTCTGGATAAATGATTCCTTAACCCAAAGGAGCAAGTCTAAGCAATGGTAATTTCAGACATCTCCTTTATTTTGAAAAGGTCTCTAAGACTGGTGGTGACAGGGAAATGTTTGAAAACAGTGCAGTCCTTCGTTCCTGCAGAATGTCACTGGCTGGGTTTCTGCATCCTCCACATGCCACGTGAACGTGAAGTGCAGGTTCCAGGATGGTTTCTTATGGTGCTAATTGATCTTTAGGCTGGTACGGCCCTTGCCAGGGGGGCCAAGCCCCAGGATCATCTAGGAAGCCTGCGAGAGCCATTGGAATGCAAGGAGAGGCCTGTGGGGCTTTCTTGGGAATTGTTCCTAACCTGGAGTATGACTGTGTTCAGACTTTTTCAACAAATAGCATTATAAAGAACAAATATTTTATCTCTAGGCCACGCACTATGCACCAAAGCTTTGGTTCCCTAACACCTGTTCATCTTTGGTTCCTAGATTAATGCTGTCTTTCCATGATGTTTACATCTTTTGCTTTGCCTGTCTCTCTGACACATGTCTACCACCAGGGTGTGCAATGCCAAGATTCTTTTAGCCTTTTCAGATGTATTAATGTATGTGTTCCATTGCCTTTTTGTTTTGGACTTCACTACATTTTAATGCATTTATATATGCTCTGTTCAAAACCAGTTAGTTTTTAAAAGATACTTTTTAACATCATCCAATGAAATGAAGTAACCTTAATATTTAGAGAATTAAAATTGATCAAGCTAATAGGTTTTAAATATGAAGAAAGTATTTTGTGCAATTTAATATAACACTTCTTTATTCTCCTTTGTCCCAACCTGACTTTTTCTCAATTAACCATGATGTCAATTGAATTGAAATAATCTGTGAAGAAGTATCTTTGTTGTTTGATTCATCTTTCCTTTAAAAACAGATAAGGCTAACATTTTTTATTTCCATTTTTAAATATTACCAAATTAAGTGATTTGTACCTCCTCTGGCTCATGATTAATTTTTATTGTGAGATCAATGTGACCCATGATAAAAAAATTTTCTCAACTTTCATGTAAAAGGGTATATTCATAGCTTATCTAGTCAGATTGGCTTTAAACCAAGTCCCTTAGTTCATTCGGGTTGCTATAACAAAATACCTTAGACTGGGTAATTTATAAACAACAGAAATTTGTTGTTTGCAGTTCTGGAGGCTGGGAGATCCAAGATCATGGCACCAGCAGATTTGGTTTCTGGTGAGGGCTTCTGCTTCATAGATGGCCATTTTTTAATGTGTCCTCACATGGTGGAAGAGAGCAAGGAGCTCCCTTCAACCTCTTTTATAAGGGCACTCATCCCATTCATGAAGGTGCGGCCCTCATGACTTAGTCACTTCCCAAAAGACCCCACTTCTTAATACCACCACAATGGGGATTAGGATGCAGCATGAATTTTGGAGGGACATATTCAGACCATAGCACCAAGTATTCTCCTGTCTGCTATCTAAATAAAAATTTGTCACATTAAAGAGGAAGTTAATAATACCAAGCTTGCCATGCCAACCCTGCGGAATACCAAGAAAGGCATTCAACTGAATAATGGATGGTAGAGCCTGTGTAAGGGTCTTACATCCAAATGCTGAATATGGTCAGATGGGGTAGAAGAAATATAAAGCTCTACTGTGAAGACAGTAGCTTTTCTTGACTCTACCCATACTTTTTATATAAAGCAAACAAGACTTTCCCAAAACTAGCATGGTCATTCACAGAAGTCAACAAAAGCCAAATGATAACCTAAAATTTACTAAACTATCATAATATTATTTTAATCTAACAGTCACTGAACTGATAGCTAACATTACTATGCTAAGCACACTGCCTGATTTATCTCACTTATTGATATAATTTAATCAGGCAAATATGTTTTTTATTCTCCCATTTTATAGAAGAAGAGAATGAGACTTGAAAGGTTACATAATGTGCCCGAGATCACACTGTCAGTGACCACTCAACACACTGCCTTCCCACAAAATCCCACTGATGGAAATAACACAAAGCCTCCAGAATTCACTCAATCATCCTATACCTAGTGAGCCTTCCTCACGTGCAGAGCCATCTGTCTTTGTCATCCACTTCTGAGAGGCAGGTTGCTAAATATGCAGAGGTGGTAGTTAAGATTGTGATTTCAAGGCCTTGAAAACAATTGCAAAGGTTCACTTCAGTTGAAAGGGTCGACGTCACATGGTATGCCTCATGTGAATCTTAAAGCTGGAAGAGACCTTGGTGATCATCCCATCCAACCCCTTATTTTAAAGATGAAGTAAATGAGTCCCAGCAATTTTAAGCAACTTGCCCCAGGATACACTATTGGCTGATGACAGAAGTGGACTTAGATCCCCCAGCTCCTGCCTCTCAGTTCTGCAGTCTCTCATTTCATCATGGTACCATTTGTCTTTACCTGAATAATTTTGAAGATAAAGACTTTTAGGCTGGGCGTGGTGGCTAATGCCTATAATCCTAAAACTTTGGAAGGCCCAGATGGGACGATTGCCAGCTACTCTGGAGGCTGAGTCAGGAGTATCACTGGAGCCCAGGAGTTTGGTTGCTGTGAGCCACGATGATGCCACTGCACTTTAGCCCAGGTGAAAGAGCAAGACCTGTGTCACAAAAAGAAAAAAAAAAAGACTTTTAAATACAGAAAACCAATGGTACCATTTAACCCTTTTGTGTGTGTGTTAATTGCAGCGTTTTAGCTCAGAAATCATTTAATGTGAATCATAAAATGAGACCATTATATTCACTGCTGCCTTAAAATACAGTAACTATGGTTCATTTGTGTTTCTGAATGTAATGGAAATAAGTGAATTTTTAAATTGAAAATTCCAACCTCAGCAATTTGTCACTTTGCTTTTTCCCCTCTCGTCTGTGTTACGAGATTATTTATGAGGCACTTTTATCACTGCAGGAAACTTTGCCCTTGCATGTGTTCTGAGTGGAGCTGACCCCTCTCTCTGACATAGTGATGGCCTAACTGTTCATCTGTCTCTTCCCCATCCAGCATGGCACCACACTCCTGATGGTCGCAGCCTACGCTGGTCACATAGACTGTGTGAGGGAACTGGTTCTGCAAGGAGCAGACATCAATCTCCAGAGAGAGGTAGGTCAGGCTTTGCACTTGAATAAAAACGACCAGGCTCAGAGATCTGAAGTTTCTGTAATAGTGAACCGGTATGGAGGACAAGAGTCTTCATTGCTTCTCTCCTACATTAAAGCCTATTACAGAGTTTATTGTGCCCAAAATAAGGTCCAGGAATGCACCATTGGTTGTATTGCAGTTGAGCGTGTCTTGTTGGGCACATCTGAGGTAACCAGACCTCTTATCACATTTCTTAACTATTCATGTATTTTGTCTTGAGCTTAAGTCAGTTCTTCCTTCTTTCCTTGGGATGAGATGCTATGGAATTTATAGGATTTCCATAGAGATTAATATATTTTTTTTTGAGATTAATATATTTTTAAAAGTGTTGAGTTACTAACCTATTTGTAATGAGATGCACTTGCTAGGACATCTCAATCATCCTTGCCTAACCATGTTTTCAAAGGATTTCTTGGACTGACCATGTATTACATAGGCTCTCCCCAAAAAAGTCATGTGGGTAAACATCATACTAAAATGCAAGCCTGTTCCCACACTTCATTCAAGGTCAATTTTGGGAGTTTGGTCTCGCCAGAGGATCCATTCTTGGTCCAATCTAGAGAAACGGTAGGGAAGCTGGGGCATTTTAATATGCTTTGGGGTTTGGGTCTGAGAAGGCTCCATTTATTTCTGAATCACTCTAGGACCTGGTAAACTAACCTTTGTGGAGACACACGCTCAGGTGGTCCCTAGAGTGCATCTGACCTCTCAGTTCGCCTTGGCTCAGGCCTGGTGTGAGCGTTCTGGGCAAGCTCCAAACTGGACTTGGTTTTCCTTGCTCTGGGCTCATTTTATCTCAGGTCCAGCCTTACAGTTTCAGAAACCAAGCTTTCATCAGGCCAACATATCCTCTTCTTCCTGTCTGGACTGCCACCCCTTAGTGGAGCAAATTTAGACACATCAGGTCTAAGAGTTGTGGCAAGAGTTCCGAGGCACATCCAGACGCCCCTCCCATCACCCCTCTGGGTGTTGGTGGCCTTGGCTGTGGACCATTCAAAAGAGTGACTTGGCTGAGGGAACCTGGGGTCTGGTTCTCTGTAGCCCTGGATCAGTAAGTCTGGTCTGTTGAGAGGAGCAGTACAGAGAGACTACAGCAAATGCAATCTTCTCACAGACAGATCCTTGTGAGCAGTTTCCATAACACTAGATCATTGTTTCAGGTCATTTTCACTTCAGCGCTTAATTTCCCTCTGGGATGGAAATGTTTGGACCCATTTAGAATTATATTAAATAGTTTAAAATTACCCTAGTCTTTTTATTTTCCCTCTCTGCTTTATAGTCCTTGTTTATTACAATTTTAAAGAAAAGACAGATTTCTCTAATAAAAACAATATGGTCCAAGTCTGTTTGCTGAAGAAACTTTATCCTTAAGGGCAGGTTCAACATGCACAAACAAAATATCTTTAGAACAACTGAGAAAAGTGGGGAGAAGGGAGAAGCATTTGATTCCTAGTCAATATATGGTTTTTACAATTTTTATATTTTTCTATTTGTTCGGATCCAATTGCTCAACTCATCTTGGAGATGAAAGCTCTTCTACACTGAGAACAATGACTCTTGAGGACTTTCCAAAGTGTACTCAACTTAGAGGTAACCTCTGTGGCTCAAAGGAAGATGCTATGCAACTTCCTGGCAGTCCCCAGAATTTCCTGAGACTGTGCCAATCTCAGGCGACAGGGCTGCTCAGCCATGGGGAGACACCAGCCATGTTCAGCTATTCTGGAAGCTGAAAGAGAGTGCCTTGCTGTGCTTTGGAACTTACTCTCACAGCAGACTTCTACCTTGGTCCATTGTTAACCCATTTTGCAATATCAAAATACTTGCTTCCTGAAAAACTACCTGCCATTGTTTTCTTAGGTTAGCTGTCTAGATACACAGAGCTTGCTAGAGAAACAAATGGAAGCTAATGGTCCTGAAAGACTACGGCTTTAGAGAGCCAACAATATTAACCGATTATACCTGTTAGGCACAGGAGCTGCAAATGCAATTGGCGTAAAGCACACACCTAAAGACCTTTATTCACATTCCAGGCTGAAGTCTAGCTCCTGGTGTCTGTGGGTTGCTGAATTAATGTGCATACTCATTGATAGTATGTTTATTCCAAAATTGGCTCAAACTGCTGTAATTATATTTTTGTAATTAGTGTATCAAGAAAGCTTATTGAAAAACCAGTCTTTTCTCTTAATAAAGAAACAACTCCTGAAAAAGGACACGTGGTAGTCTCTAAAATTTACTTTCTCACTGGGCGCAGTGGCTCACACCTGTAATCCTAGCACTCTGGGAGGCCGAGGTAGGAGAATCTCTTGAGCTCAGGAGTTGGAGACCAGCCTGAGCCCTGCACAAGAGTGAGACCCTGTCTCTACTAAAAATAGAAAAAATTAGCCAGGCGTAGTGGTGCACGCCTGCAGTCCTAGCTACTTGGGAGGCTGAGGCAGGGGGATCACTTGAGCCCAGGAGTGTGAGGTTGTTGTGAGCCAGACTGATGCCATGGCACTCTAGCCAGGGCAACAGAGAGATACTCTGTCTAAATAAATAAATAATTTACTTTCTATTAGGGAGGTGATTTCAAACTAATTGATGGGCACATATGGGCACAGAAAGAAGTAAAAATAGTTAGAAATCAGGGAGGGGAAAAGGGAGGGTTGAAAATCTGCCTATCAGGTACAGTGAACACTCTCTGGGTGATGGGCACACTTATAGCCCTGACTAATGCATTATAAAAGCTATCCACGTAACAAGCTGTCCATGTACCCCCTTAATATAAAAAATAAATAAATAAATATGTAGGGGGGAGAAAAGGTGAGAGTTTTCCTATTCTAGCCAAGTTTCTTCATCCAGACCTGTTTATACCTTAAGATTTTTGGAACCTGGTATCCTCCACTGTGAGAAAGCAACAGAAGGGTGCTTCGCACTCATTTTTGTGGCAACCAAGGAGAAAATCACCCCTGCATTGCAAGCAGAAAGGCCCTGTGGATGGTCACAATGCCTGTGCCTTCCTGGGGCAGAGTCTGGTTGGGGGCACAGCCTGAGATAGAGGGTCATATCTGGGCAGGGGTTAGATGTTCTGCCACAGTGGTGGACCTCATTGTTCTCACCCTCCTCTCATACCCATACACACACGCCCGCAAGGACAAGTTTTAGAGTGATCGGTAGTCAATAGGACATGCTGTCCTGGGCTTCTCACACCTGAGTGAGACCTATCACCTGAACAGTTCCTGGTAAGCTGTGGAAAGAGGGATTTCTTTTCACTTTGCCTGGGAAAGTGGTATTAGTTTCATCCCAAGCTCAAAGTGCAGAAGTGAAGAGTATCTTTACAGGAAAAGTATATATTGCCCACAAGAGTGTATCATGATTTTGCTCATATTACACAATGACTTTGGTACCAATCTTTTGTAGGCTTGTAGCTTAGAAGGAAAGGTGCTAAAAATTGTGTCTCAGAATATCACAACCAGTTTAAAATTTAAAACCAGGCTGTTTCTTGTTAATATGTCCAATTTTAAGAAATATTTTGAGCTTCTTTTACTCTGGGCTCACAATTGGAGAAATTTGTGGATAAATTACTTAGATTCTTTCTTGCACTGGTAGCTTTCTACTCTAGGACACTAAATTTTGTAACCAGACTTCTTCCCTGTATTAACGAATGCTGGTGTTTCCCAAACATTATGCCAAATATATTTAGTCAGTTTCTTGTGGCTGCTATAACAAATTTCCATAAACCAGATGGCTTCAAATGACAGAAATGTGTTCTCTCACAGATCTGGAGGCCAGAAGTCCAAAATCAAGGTGCGGCAGGGTTATGCTCCCTCTGGAGGCTCCAGGAGAGATTCCCTTCCTTGCCTCTGGGAGCTGCTAGTGGCTGTCAGCATTCCCTGTGGCCACAGCTGTCTAGCCTCTGCCTCAGTGGTCACATTGCCCATTTTTTCTGTCAAATACTCCTTTGCTCTGTTTTTAAAATGTATTTTTTTTTTTTTTTGAGACAGAGTCTCACTGTGTTGCCTGGGCTAGAGTGCCGTGGCATCATCCTAGCTCACAGCAACCTCAAACTCCTGGGCTCAAGCAATCCTTCTTCCTCAGCCTCCCGAGTAGCTGGGACTACAGGCATGCGCCACCATGCCCGGCTAATTTTTTCTATATATTTTTAGTTGTCCGATTAATTTCTTTCTATTTTTAGTAGAGACGGGGGTCTCACTCTTGCTGAGGCTGGTCTCGAACTCCTGAGCTCAAACAATCCATCCGCCTCGGCCTCCCAGAGTGCTAGGATTACAGGCGTGAGCCACCGCGCCCAGCCTGTATTATTTTTTTATTGTGGTAAAATGCACATAATATAAACTTTACCATCTTAACCATTTTTAGGCGTACAGTTCAGTGGTATGAAATACATTCACAATGTTTGTTGTGCAACCATCACCACCATCCATCTCTGTAACTCTTTTCATCTTGTAAAACTGAAACGTTGTACCCATTAAATAATAACTCCCCATTCTCCCCTCCCCCTAACTCTTGGCAGCCATCATCATACTTTCTGGCTCTATGAATTTGACTACTTTAGATGCCACAGTAGAATCATACAGTATTTGTTCTTTCGTGACTGACTTATTTCACTTAGTGTAGTATCTTCAGGGGTCATCCATGCTGTAGCATATGTCAGAATTTCCTTCCTTTTTAAGATCAATAATATTCCATTGTTTGGATATACCGCATTTTGACTATCCATTCATCTGTAGATGACACTTCAGTTGCTTCCACAATTTAGCTATTTGTGAAGTTGCTCCTGCCTCACTGTTAGAAAGACACTTGTCATTGGAGTTAGGGCCCACTCAGGTCACCCAGGATAAGCTCCTTCTGTCAAAATTTTTAACTTGATCACATCTCTTGCCATATCAGGTCGTATTCACAAATTCTGGGAATTAGGATGTGGACATATCTTTTGAGGAGCCACCATTCATCCCACTACACCAAGAATAAAATTTTTCTTTCATTTTTTTACTTCTCAGACTAAGGAATAGAATCAGTTCAAGTGTAGCCCCTTCCTAGGCTAGAGGGTTTATATGCAAGTATTATTTTGTTTTCTTTGCAAATTTACAGATCAAATGTAATATAACCAAGTATCTTTTTAAACCAGACTTTCTCTCTTTGCCAGTCAGGTACAACTGCCCTGTTTTTTGCTGCCCAGCAAGGCCATAATGACGTCATAAGATTCCTCTTTGGATTTGGAGCATCCACTGAATCTAGGACCAAAGTAAGAAAACCTTCTTGATTTCATACCCTGTTGAAGAATTTCAGTCGTCATGGGAATTAGCTTTCTCCTCATCTGCAGTACAAATTTATGCTTCCCCTTTTACAAGGGGTAGTCTTAGGGATTTAATTCAAAACATAACATTTTTTACTCTGGCTCACAATTGGAGAATTGTATGTGGAATTACTTAGATTCTTTCCTGCACTGGTAGTTTTCTACTCTGGGACTCTAAATTTTGTAACCTGGAGGGGTGCAGTAGCAGGGGGCTTTCTAACTTTCCCTGTTTCTATGTGCTTTTCTTCCACTTCAAGATTAATCCCAATACTATGTTAGGAATTATTGAAAGTATTAATCTGATCCTAGTGAATCTGAGAGATTTCTAAAGAGGGTGATTTGCTGGGTAGCTTACTTTCATGAGCTATCCTCACTGAAATGTATAATACGTAATTACCGTTTATACATTAATAGTTAGGCAAGGAGTTGTGGTTCTTCCTTTAAAGAAGTTATTGATTTTCATTTTTGACATACAGATAGGAAAACTGAGACTGCAGAAAGATCAATTTTGTGTTCACAATATGATTTTACATGATAATGTTTTGTAGTAGGAGAATTTAAACTGCTATAAGATTTTGTAGTTGTCAACTCATTTCTAGCCTAATCATAATTAAAAATCCCTGAAAATCTGCCCAAGTTGGAAACTTTTTGTTTTTTTTAATCCACTGTATGTAGTATTTAGATATCAAGGGAGTTTCCAGTGTTTTATTTTCTGTTAAAATGCTATTAAATATTAAGATCTGAATTTCATATAGGGTTTCTGTATTTTCCAAAACCTGTTGGACTATATGCATGCCTCCAAACATTTTGAGTATAATACACAGTAATAACAAAATATATATAGATGTATTTTACATTATTATTTTATTTTTCATTATAAAGGTGACATAACTAAAAACAGAAAGTAAAATTCTATGAACTTCAATCCTAACTCTTTGAACTAAATCGGAATGACCATGCATGACCATACAGCCACTTCAGTCTTCTTGGTTGACAAGTTAATATTGACTTAAAGCCTTTGTACATGTTCCAGTTAGTGCTATTCCAGAAATCCACAGAACATGGGCCCAGGTGAGCAATTTCACAGGTTTCCATTAGGTCAACTGCAGGTATCTAACAGCTTTCCATGGGAACAAGAGAATGTCAAGAGGCTTTGAGTTTTAATATGATCCTGTCATCAAAACTTTGTTTCAACAGTTGTTCTCATTGTTATTAAATCTATATGCCCCAAAACTGTGTTTTTAAAAATAAAAGATATCAATTCATCTATGATAATCATTGTATTTTATCTGTTCTGTTTCCTCATTAGGAAAGGAGCTGGGAATAGTGACAAGACAAAGCTTACAAACAATGGTGCTTATTGCTGCCATTAAGCAATTTGTAGATGTCCCCATCACCACCTTCAGTCATTCTCCTCCCCATTCTCCCTCCTTCAGAGCCCAGCTCAAGTGCCCACCTCCACCACATAGCCCAACCCTGGGTGAAGCCTTTCCCAGCCACGTGCGTCCCCTAGTGTTTCTCCAAGTGAGCCCACCTGACACCTGCATGTCACAGTCACCCCACATGACTAGTGCAGGCCTCACCCCAGACCTACTGAATCAGACCCTGTGAGGGTGGAGCTCCAAGGGTAGGCATTTTAAAGAAACACACTTTGCCCAAATTTAGAAACCACACTATCTTATATTTATGATTTGTATTTTAGAACCAGATTACATGTTCTTGAATTATTTATAATCAGTTCAAATGTCCACATACCAATTCACAGTGCCAAACAAACAACTGAACAATCTTGGATGGGAAAAGATAATACCTTGGCTACAACACCCAAAAAAAACCACGAAGGGCTTTAGTTGACCACAAACTCAATGAGTCAGTAGTGTGATGTGGTTGGTATAAAAGCTAATTCTAATGTTGTCTGCAGAGATGAAAGTAGAGTGGAAGGAAGAAAGGAATGTCCCAGTTTACATCACAGCACATCTCCTTTATGGGGCTCTGCTTAGTTTTAAGGCCCACATTTTAAAGGAAACCTGGACAAATTGGCACATGTTCAAAGGAAAATACTAAGTAGGATGGTGAGAGACACAGAGAATATACCATAGTTATCCACCCTTTTAATGGATGCAGGTCTTTTCCCATGATGACAATGGCCCCAGAGGGTCGCCCCATGAAAGCACCTTAATATCAGTGGCCTATAACTGGATAGTGGCACAGAGAGATGCCAGTGTTTGTCAAGGGGACCTCTGGCCAGAAGCCATGGGAGGCTCTTCTCGTAATTCCAAGATGTAACTGTCAAGACTTGGTACAGACTTTCTGCTCTGTGTTTTTCATTGTGAAAGGCAAATAGATCATTCTTGTAGTTGGCATGGGAATTTTCTAAATTAATCATAACTTGGTCAAATAACTGTAATGTATCTCTAGCAAGTCATCCGAATGTACAACAAAATTACATGTGCTTAAGATGAACTATGTCATGATTATAAAGAAAAAGCAAAAGGGATAAAAGAGGGAAAGTGACTTTGTTATTATTGATGGGAAAATTCTCTTCTAAAGTTCCACCTGTGTGAGGAGTGTCTGCTTGGTAAAGTATGTGCCTGCGCTCTCTCTAATGTGTTTATACTTTGCATGTCCACAGGATGGGGGCACTGCCCTGTTGGCTGCCAGCCAGTACGGGCACATGCAGGTGGTGGACACCTTGCTGAAGCACGGAGCCAACATCCACGACCAACTTTATGTGAGTGCATTTCAAGGGGACATTAGGTGGATACCTGTTCATTCCTCATTACACATAACACTGTGGTCTGAATTTGGATGCCAGAAATGCCAACTTCAAAAATATTTTAATGAACAGTAAGAGTTTAAACTGAGACATCAAGGGAAAAAGATATAGTGAACCAGATGAACTTTTTCCAAATAGAAACCATGTTTTTTATTTACCCACCTTTGTTCTTCCTTTTAAATATGTTGTACATATGAGACGTTTCATGTATCTATGCAATTAAGAACTTCAAAAATTATGATACATGCTTATTCACACCATGATAAACCACCCAGCCCAGCATATGGATTTACTGAAAACCAAAATATATTCTCCTGTTGTTATTTGTGAGAAGGGCACAAAGAGGAGAAATCGAGGTATCTGGAAGAGATATGAGGTTGGGTGGATGAAGACCTGTGAAATATATACACCATTGACCTTTCAAAGGCATCCCCTGCTAGTGTAGGTCTGTTTGCAGCTAATTGGCAATTAACACATTACCCAAGGGCTCTTTTAATTGACTGTCACTGTAATGCCATAGGATTTATGGCAAATGTTATTCCAGTTTTATAGGAAAAAAAAAAACATGGGGAAATGAATTGACTTGACCGAGTTTCATGGTGAGAAGTGAAAGAATTCCTACTTCCAATTCTCTAGGAACCATATGGCTGTCCTAAACAACTAGACATTTAGCCTTTCTGCCTAGGACACTAACTTTCACAGCCTTGTAATGAGCTGTGTAGGTGTGAACTTTTCCATTTGAACACCCTTTCCAGAGTTTATATGGTTAATTCTGACAAATCATAGACCTCTTTGAAGTTCACAGCAACTGGCCTTACCCTCCACATGTTCTTGGAGCCTGCAGCATTACCTGTAGAGTAATTAGGTTACTTGATAATGATCTCAAGGAGGGATTCTCAACTCCAGCTGCCCGTTAGAATCACCTGAGGAGCTTTAAAAATACTGTCAGTTCCCAGGCCCACCCCAAAACCAGAGTCTTTCGAGGGTGTGACTTGAGCAAAAGGTGATTCTGACTTGTGGCCAAGTCTAAGAGACACAGGTCTAAAGCTTTTGATATTTCTTTGGCTATATATAGGGAAAGTATCTCTGAGAGTGTGTATGAGTATTTGCATGAGTAGGTTGAATAGGAAGAGCCAAAGTCTTTGGAAAAGGAAAGTGAATTGTGATTTTCATAGCATTACCATTAATAGTCAACAGTCTAAATTGACTGTGGGGGTAGAATTTGTACTTATTAGATAATATTCTTTCTAAGGTTCATTGAGGTGGCACATAATGTAGAGTTTAGGGAGAGCCCCTTCCCATAGTAAATTCCTCTCTGTATGGCCAAGAAACATTTGAAAAAATGCTCAACATCACTAATCATCAGAAAAATGCAAATCAAAACCACAATGAATTACCATCTTACTCCAATTAGAATAGCCATTATTAAAAAGTCAAAAAACAATAGATGGTATGGATGGGGTGAAAACAGAAACTTTATACACTGTTGGTGGGGATGTAAATTAGTATAACCTCTAGGGAGATCAGTATGGAGATGCCTCAAAAAACTAAAAGTTGACCTACCATTCAATCCTGCAATCCCCCTACTGGTATCTAATCAAAGGAAAAAAAAATCGTTACATCAAAAAGACACCTGCACTTGTATGTTTATCGTAGCACAGTTCACAATCACAAAGATATGGAGTCACCCCAAGTGCCCATCAACTGATGAGCGAATAAAGAAAATCTGGGGTGTATATATATATATACATATGTATATATATATATACATACCATGGAGTACTACTCAGCAATAAGAAAGAATGAAATAATGTCTTTTGCAGCAACTTGGATGGAAGTGGAGACCATTATCCTAAGTGAAGTAACTTGGGAAGGGAAAAATAAATGCCACATGTCCTCACTTATAAGTGGGAGCTACACAAGGACACAGAGTGGTATAATGGACATTGGAGACTTACAAGGGAGGTGGTGGGATGGGGGGTGAAAAATTACTTAAAAGCCCAGACTCCACCACTATACAATATATACTTGTGATGGAATTCAACTTACGCCCTCTAAATCTATTAACATTTTTTGTAAAGGCACACATAAGAAAGAGGGGAATAAAACAGAAGTGATGGGGGAGGTAGAGGGCTAATTTAAAGAGGGTAGCCTGGGAAGGCCTTACAAGGAATTGGCGTTTGACTTTTAACTGAAGTGGCAAGAAGGAGCCAGCAGCACTTGTGGGTTGGGCAGAGTGTCCAGGCAGACAGAGCCACTTATGCAAAGATACTAAAGTGGGAATCAGGTTGGGGGAGTTCAAGAAGCAGAAAGTCAGCTGGCATGGCTGAAACATGGTGTTGGGAATGGGTGAGTGATGTGACCACAGGGAGGAATGCAGGAAACAGCCATGGACAGCCAAGACGAGCAGAGTAGGGAGTTGGATTTTACTTGAATCCAAACAGAGGCCATCATAGGGTTTTGAGCAGGAAGCGATATACACTGAATATAACACAAACAGGGAAGCCAGTTATGAGGCTGCTGAGTGTCCTGCCTGGAGACGATGATGGCTTGGTGCAGTGGATACATGGAGAAACATTTTCAAAGTAGAGCTGAAGGGTTGGATTTGAAGTTCGAGAGGAAGGGAGGAATTAAATGTGACTCTAGGGTTTTGTTATGAACATGGGTGAATTGAGTGTTTTTTGAAACAGATGGGGAGCCTAGGGGGAAGCAGGGATGAGGACCAAGAACTCTGCTTGGTCACACTAACGTGAGATGATGATTAAACATGCAAATGGAGGTGTTAGGTTGGCAATTTGATACCTGAGATGCTCGGTAGAAAAGGCGGAATAGAGAAAAAAATTCCTCCTTGTTATAACGTGATTCAAGAAATTTCATGCATCGTAACTTCCATTTCATGTTAAGACTTCACCCTTGCCTAAACAATCCAGATGTTTCCATTAAAAAAAAATTGAGGGCCAGGCGCGGTGGCTCACTCCTATAATCCTAGCACTTTGGGAAGCACAGGCAGGAGGATCGCTTGAGGTCAGGGTGTGGTGGTGTGCATCTGTAGTCTCAGCTACTTGGGAGGCTGAGGCAGGAGGATTGCTTGAGTCCAGGAGTCTGAGGGTGCAGTAAGCTATGATGACGCCACTGCACTCTAGCCCAGGCAATAGAGGGAGACCCCGTCTCAAAAAAAATAAATAAATAAAAAGCCAGTTAAAATATGGGTGGATGGGGATGGAACTGAAACTTGTAATGCACAGTGAAAAATTCAAAGTGTGGGTAGTCCACCTTGGAAAATTCCTGAGAGTTAGCAGCAGCTAAGGGCATGGTAGAAATTCTGAAAATTTTATCCTCGTATCAAACATCTGTTTAAAAATCTCTACAGGCTGATTAATTTTTTAATGATTGCCTTGAGGGTAGTCTCGCAGCTCAGCTGACACCCACTGGAAATCTAGCACCTTCCACAAGAGGACTTGCAGGGAATGGTGTTTTGTATTTTACCTTGTGGTTAGTGTTCCCACAGGGGTGTGGTAATTAGCTGGGTTTGCTAGGTGTTTTCCACTAGGGCGTGCTCGGGTTTTCCACTGCGATCTAAAAACAATGATGTGCTGTGAATGCTGTCTGGCTAAAGTGAGCATCCAGGGAGAACGTGTGCTCTCCAGCTAACCCATACATTTGCCAAGATCACCAAACGACATGTTTCCAAGAAAAAGGAAATGTCCAGAAAACATAGGCACTCAGTTTTAAAAGAAAACAAAAGAATATTGGAAAAGGAGCACTTGCTTTGGGCTGTGTTATGCAGTATCGATTTTGTGTTTATAAATGTTGGAGTCTGCTGGGCTGGCAGGGAGTGACTTCAGGTAGATTATTTTTAGTGCAGTTTTTCTGAAAACGTCTTGTGTTTTAATGCTTGTGGAAACCTCGGGTTGAGGGAGCATAGATAAGGGGCAAGAAAAATAAAAGGGGTAGGAAAAAGCTAATTTAAAAGACACCTTTCCAGCCTGAGCAACCTAGGAAGACCCCATCTCTACAAAAAGTAGAAAAATTAGCCGGGCATGGTGGCGTGCACCTGTAGTCCCAGCTACTTGGGAGGCTCAGGCAGGAGGATCGCTTGAGCCAAGGAGTCTGAGGTTACAGTGAGCGATCATGATGCCACTGTACTCTAGCCTGGGCAACAGAGTGAGACCCTATCTCAAAAAAATAAAATAAAAATAAAAAAGACACCTTTTACTCCCAATTCATCAAAACATAAAAATTAGATTTGGAGGATTTGTTTATCTAATATTTAGCTCTTAATTGACAAGAGGATAGAAACCTAAAAGGAGATGGAAATGAAAAAATTTGTTGAATATATTTTTAATCTGATTTCTTTTAAAATAAATGTAAAGATGATTTTTTAAGCACTTTTAATTATTTCTCTCTCAGGATGGAGCCACTGCCCTCTTCCTAGCTGCCCAAGGTGGTTACTTGGATGTTATTCGATTATTGTTGTCTTCAGGAGCAAAAGTCAACCAGCCAAGGCAGGTAATGTTCACAGCTGACGTTCGGGGAGTGCAGGGAGCCTTAGGCAGGGAGGGCTGGGTGTCCTGCAGCAGCACATACCTAAGATAGCCAGGCAGCTGGAGGCATTCTTGAAACCCTTCTGCCTCTGTGATGAAAAGTTAATCTTTGATTAGGATTTCTCTTGTTCTATGTTCTGGGCTCACCCAAAAGCCTGTGAAATCAAGCTGACATCACAATTCAATGCTTTTAAAACCTGAGTGTTTGGTGTCTGAGGTCAAGTACACACTCTGCCACCTCCTATTCAAATAAATTATGGCCGCAGTGAGCTAATGAGCCTAGGCTAGCCTGGGACGTAGGTAAACAGAAGCAGGTCAGGTAGCCTTACCCCTGCCCAGGCCCTGTGCCAATACACTGCCTTATCAGCCACCACCCAGAAGTGACCACCCCTTCTCCCACCAAGCCGAAGAGGAGCCCATGCTGTTGGAATCATTGGTAGGTCCTGCATCTTCATCTCTCACAATTATAACGCTGTTGAGACTTCATTTACCAACAGCAAGTGAACATCTGGCAAATCAACTGATACTTAAAGGAACAAAAATGCAAGATGGTAATATAGGCAGTATTTTAGAAATAGTGAAGAACCACTCAAATATAAGGCATTATAATTAGCTTCTCTTGTACAGGTACTATTTCTGCCCTAATTCAATTTATTTTTAACAAAACATTTCAGATTAAGAAAACATTCTATAAAGGTAGTTTTCTAGGGAAAAGCAAAGCTGATTTCTTACCGGTAAATGACACTCAGGCAGGTCTCTACTGTAATATGACCTGATACGGGAATGCCTGTGTGTTCACAAAATGAATAGCTATGGGAGCCTTAAGGTTGATCTGAGCTCTTGGCCATAGACTTCTTCAGTCTTTAGAAGCCCAAGCACATAAGGAACCTGAGAAAAGAAAGAGCCTTTGGCCAAAGTGGGTTGAAGGTCGGGAATCGTGAGTTCTAGATCCAGCTCTGTTAATAACTAGAGCTGTGTGGTTTTGAACAAGTGAATCACCCTCTCAGGACCTCTCTTCCTTCACTGAAAATTAGGAGGCTGGGAAGGATGAGCCTAATGATCTCTTCAAGCTCCCAAATTTTTGATAATTGTTTCATTCAACTTTCAACCAGTATTTCTTGAGCATTTGTCATGTGCCAAGCAGTGCTATCAGTGTTAAGATTATATTTTTAGAATTTTAAAGATATTCTTATTTAGATGGCCCCAGGAATATTCCTGTGAAAGGAAGCAGTTTAGGAAAAGTTACACTTTCATACCTGCCAGAGTTGATTCCAGGACTAGAATCTAATATTTCTGTTCCTTTAAGTATCAGTTAAGTGATTTGCCAGATGTTCACGTGCTATTGGTAAATGAAGTCTCAACAGCATTATAATTGTGAGAGATGACGATGCAGAACCTACCAATGATTCCAACAGCATGGGCTCCTCTTCGGCTTGGTGGGAGAAGGGGTGGTCACTTCTGGGTGGTGGCTGATAAGGCAGTGTATTGGCACAGGGCCTGGGCAGGGGCAAGGCTACCTGACCTGCTTCTGTTTACCTACGTCCCAGGCTAGCCTAGGCTCATTAGACTTTCTTATTGGTCCTTCTTATTTTGATATTGTCGATTGATTCTGAATCAAAGGCTTCATTTTACCAAAATTAATAAAAGAAATTGGTTATTTTTAGATTGCATAAGTTTTATTTGGAGGCTGTTCTTGAAGGCACCACTATTAATTTAGAAATGAGAGATTATTGAGATTATCAAGTCTATTAGTATATACTTCTGAAATAATTTCTGGCACTTTGACAAATCTATTTGTAAAATACATTTTATTGTTTATGTGCCTAAAGTGCTATTTGTAAAAAGCCAAGTTGATATAAGAGATTACATTTCAAATATTGCATGATTTGTGCCCACTTAAACCTAAAATGAGTCATATGATGACGCTGAAGCCGAGAAGTTAAAGAGTAAACCAATATTGCAGCGGTAACCACAACACGCCACAGCTGTTTTTCATTCCTCAAGAGTGAGGCTAACCTGGTCAAAGTGGATGGGCCTGTCTTCGAGTGTGAGGACCCACCCTCTGGTCAAGGAGCAAGTGCTGTGCCTTCTAAAGATTGTATCTAATGCAATCGTTTTGAATTATTATAAGATTCCAGCTCTGAAAGAATTCCTATTCGGGAAAAGGATGTTTTATAAAATAAGAATTGCAAAAAAAGCAATGGGATTTCTCCTTTTTATAGAGTACACTCACCCTGCTGTGCCCTCACATCATCATAATTTTTATTACTTATTGTGAGCTTATAATTAGAGGCTGTTATCTATCCAGGCCAGACTAGTCCAAGCTCTGTCTTCTCTGAAAGTGTAAACTGCATGTTTATTCCGTTCCAAGAAAACAAATAGTGCCATAAATATGACAAAAGCGACACCAGTCCTGGCTGACTTTGTCACAAGTTATAAGGAAGTTTAAAAAAAAAAAGTCTAATTAAAAGTTTCCATTAGGCCGATGCAGTGGCTCATGCCTGTAATCCTAACACTCTAGGAAGCAGAGGCTGGAGGATCACTTGAGCTCAGGAGTTCGAGACCAGCCTGAGCAAGAGCAAGACCCCGTCTTTACTAAAAATATAAAAATTAGCCAGGTGTGGTGGCCCACACCTGTAGTCCCAGCTACTCGAGAGGCTGAGGCAGTAGGATTGCTCGAGCCCAGGAGTTTGAGGTTGCTGTGAGCTAGGCTGACACCACGGCACTCTTGCTCAGGTGACAGAGTGAGATTCTGTCTCAAAAAAAAAAAAAAAAGTTTCCATTAAAGTGGCCTGTACATGACAGAATACTATATAGGTAGGACATCTGGAAACCAATGTTTTATTCTGAAATCTCAGCTGACACATTGAGTTATTATAAAAAAATTCTTAAATTTACAAAATGAAAACAAGGATATTTGTCTGATTTAATTTCTTAATATTTTTAGATAAATCTGATTTATAATTGTTGCACTGCCACTCTACGGTGTCCTGCCATTTTATGATGCCCTGTAACAGGATGTTAACAAAGTTGCATTGAAATTACTCAGCTGACATTTGATCTGAGCTACAGGGAATCTGAGCTGTAGTGGGAATGCCTTTTCTTTGTAACTCTATCACTGAGAACTAAATGGAGACCTTTTCAGTACTTCGTGATGAGGAATCATAATTGCAAAGCAAGCCATAGCCAGATGATGGAAAGACTGCATTCTTGATTTGAAACTTGAAACATTTTTCTTCCACATTGTTCCAGGTAAAGAGGTCAAGAGTCGCAGAGATATTTGAAATCCATAATCACTCTAAAAACTCATTTTCATTTCTTTCCACGTGTCCTCACCAAGTAGAGTTGATGTGAGTCAAACCTTTTTTAATCACTAACTGAGATAGCTATTTCTATTTTCCTATCAACAAAATGCCTTGACATACACTTTTCCCAACTAAACTCACCCATCTCATTAAAACAATATTTTTATAGAGCGGCAAAGGTTGACTCTGTTTCCCCAGAGCTGAGGTTGGCCAGTCACAACTCATCTCTGTCTAGTCCTTTCCATGTGCTAATTAGTATTTCTTTGAAACTTGGCAGAAAAGCCATCTAAAGAAAACTGCCTCCTCTAAACAGACACCTGCGGTTGGACTTGTGTGCTGAGTTGCTGGGGCCCAGAAAGTAAATGTTCTCCCAGGTCGCAAGCTCAGAGGGTCAAACCCAGCCAAGGATGGGAGCAGACAGCCATAGGAAGACCCTACTGCATGTCAAGGGCAGCGACTCCGTCTTATTCCCTCTGCCTTTGGTAGACACTCAGAAAAGGTGTGTTGACTGCCAAAAGACCCCTGTGGCTTGGGCAGAGCACCTAGGAGGTCCAGAAGCCTGCAGCACGTAGTGATCAGTGCTGGGAACTAGAAGGCAGCTCCAGATGGAGGACCCAGGCTGATGGGCAGGACGCCGGCTCCAGGAAGAGTGTCAGAGGGAGCCAGAGAGCCAGACTCCAGTCTCTTGGTGGGGAGCAGCTTGGTACTTATGGGGATGTGGATATCTTAAGGAAATGAAACACAGTTCCAGTTCTGCTTGTTAATTGCATGGCCTTGAGCAAGTCACTTACTTTCCGTGAATCTCAGTTTTTTTATCTGTTAAACTTTAATAATAATAATAGTACCTTTGCCATAGGATTATTGTGAGAGTTAAAATAATCCCTGCAAAAGTCTTAATGCAGGGTCTGATATACACCAGCTGCTTAGTAAATGTTAGGTATTGCTATTATTATCATTTCTATTCCATCCTGGCCTTGTGGAAAAGAAAACTCATCAGAAATCAGGGTTTCACTTTCTCTCATAAGCCAGGTGGTCTCTGTCGTCTCAAAGTCTCTTCTTATCTCTCTTTCTCCCACTCCTCTTAATTGCCCAGCTTCTTCTGCTGATGTACTTCATATGTAGTCCCCAAGTTTACAGGTCATTGTGCCAAACTCGTGGGATAACTGTGTCATTGTTGCAGCTCATCTTTGTGCACCAAGCCACAGTGACTGGCTGGTCTGCCTGTCCTTGGTCCCGTCACCTGTGGCTGAGGAGAATGGGGTCAGACCTGGGCAGTACAGACATCCGGTAACATCTTTTACAGACCCATTTGCTGGACCAGGGACGTGATCATGCTAAATGGGCTCCAGGTCAGGGTAGGGCTGGTAGCAAAAGTATCTAGATATTGAAGTCCTTCTGCTACTGGCCGGGTTCCATACATCTCCTGGGCCCCCAACTGGTCCCCAGGACTTTCTGTCTGCTCTGAGCATGTGGGTGGAAATAGCCCAAGTGTGAGGTCTGGAAGGCAGTGGAAACAAAGAGCTAGAGCCCCTTCGGATACTCGTTCCCATGGAAGAGAATGATTTGTTCATTTTTCTAAATAATCTCAGGACCAGGTAAGACTATATAAGTCTCCAATAGAGGTCATGTCATATACTACATCTTATGCTGTGATCTAGCTATAAACATGTATTAGAGGATACTTGAATATTAATATATTATCTCAAATGGAATGAGGGGATAACAGATTTGGAGGGAACTATAGAAGTCAACCATCTATCAGTACTTGAATCCTTTCTGTAATAATCAGTCACTGTTGAATACTCCTAGGTGTGGGAAACTCATTACTATTGATCAGCTTATTTAGTCTTTAGCCTTCCCTCATCATACCTTCTTTCCTACATTGACCCCAAGTCTCCGTGTAGCTTTCAACCATCAGACCTCTTTATCACTTGGTCTGCAAAATAAGTTTAAATTTTTTTCTACTTGATATGCGCAACAAACAGTAAAGGACAGCTATCATAACCCGTGAATCTCATCTTGCTAAATGTTCTATTTCCTTTTAAAAAAAAAAAGTGCCATAGAGGTTGTAACTTCATAGTTATTTATTTGATTTAATATTTTTTTTACATATTCAACATATTAAAAACTATATATTTTTGTCAGGAAGTATTCAAGAACATATTTAAATATTTTAAAATATTTTTTCCCATTTCAGTTCTTTCTAAAATTCTACAAAAAGGGGCTAAATTGACTTAATTTCCATCATTTTCATTATGAAAATGAAGGCTCTGGCCATTATATTAGAAGGAAAAAAATCAGAGAAAAAATTAAGGTGTACAGAAGAGGAAAACCTCTCCTAGTTCATAAACTAGATAATCCACTGATAAATAATTAGATTTGGAAATAATGCTCTAACTCACATGCAACTCTCTGCGCTCAAAAATCAGATTTGGAGAAGTAATCAGTAGAGAAATATACAGGCAGCCCCCAAATCTCATTTTACCAATCACTCCTACCTGCTCACCAATCGGTTATCTCACAGGGTCACTGGGAGAACCAAATGAAATAAACCATATGAAAGTGTTTTGTCAACAAAAGTGCAAATTTTAAGAGACATCACTTTTCATGGTAAATAATACTCAGATTCAATTAACATTTTCTAGGCATCTATTAGCCAGTCCTCGTGCTCACCAACTTTATATACGTTTTCTCATTTAATAATATCTCTGTGAAGCTAATATGTCTGCAGAAGCGGAAACTGAGGCTGAGAGTGATTTGCCTAAGGTCTGACAACCAGGAAGTGGCGACTGCTTTTTCCACCTACCATGACTAATCCAGTTAATGAATGTTATTGTTGCTGTTACAGATTGGTAATATTTTTAAAACTTCACAATATAGCGCATCTCAGCACTTTCCCACATATTAGTATCATTTAATACAATTGTACTAATAACAACCAAGCAAGCCCTTGAAAAGCTTATCTAACAGGCCACCAGCTGCCCCTCCCTGCCTGCTCTCTGGTGGAGACAGTGACACAGAACAAAACGGACGCAAAGCAGGCATGGTTAGTGCCTGAGTGCCAGAAACCTGGCAATATTTGAGGCCTTTGTTGAGGCCAGACCACCCCCCCAGGGTCCTGCCCACACCCCTTGTGCTAGGACAGCTGGATTTCCCGCGCTGCCTGTCCAACCACTGTGACTGTGGTTGCTGCCGCTCTTCCACAGGGAATTTCCTCTCTCTCTCACCTGGCAAAACCCTGGTCCTTTTTACATTGACCCTGTAATGCCCACACAGGAAGAGGGTCCCTCCTGTTCATTTTGTGCATTCGTCCACAGTTTGTTGTAGCACTGCGAGCATGCTGAAATTTCCATGTCTGCTCCACTACTTATTTGGAGTACTCTGCCTGAGACTTAGAAGATGCTTGACAATTGTTGGCTGCTTGAATGAATGGGTGATTGACTGAATCCTGAATTGGGAGACTCAAATAAAGAATATGCAAATGCTTTGTAGACTAAAGTACAAATTAAGGTATTATTTATCATTACTAATGATAAGTGATATTCAGATTCAAGAATATTCTAAGAGGCCCCTAAAAGAAGCATGAAGTAGGTCAAAGTGTCTTCAGCCTTCCTCCATCCTTTGTTTCAGCACCTCTTCCACTGTCTCTCCCAAGACAGGTGCCAACATCCTCTGACCATCCCTCAGTGCCCCAGATCGCCCTGGGCTTCTGAGCGCCATCTTCCTCCACCCCCCTCAGATGTCTTGTCCTCTGACACTTGCCCAGGATGGCAATGGGCAATAATCCTGTGCCTGCTTCAGCTAGTAGGCAGGGGTTGAAATTACACACTACAGCAGAGAATGTAACTTTATATTCCATGACCGAATCATTTTGCTCTCCACCCCGGTTCCCACTGATGGGTAATTCAGTCTTATCTGGCTAAAACAGTCTCTTGAGGCCAGATTACTGTAATTACCTCAGAGCTTCAGTTTAGCCAATTCTGGATCCTGCTCCCTCCTGGCCTTCCCTCTAAAGTGACCTAAGTTCTCAGAGTCTGTCTGTCACCCTCGCATCAGGGTGGGGGTGGAGAGACTCATGTCTGGCCCTCGTGCTGGCCCTTCTGGTGCCTAAGCATCCCGCAGTGGTGCCCCAGGGATACAGTTGGTCCCATCACAGTGCTGGCCCTGCCATGATCTCTGCTCAGGAAGTCTTGACCCTGTGTGGCCTTGCCTTCCCAACCCCAGGCACTTCCAATTTCCCACAGGCAGACAGGGACTCTCGATGCCCAGATGCCGAGTGGATGTGGGCCATGGGGATTGGGGGACATCTCAGCCCATGGGCCCTGACAACTGCCATGGCTGTTTCTCTTCTATCTCTCAGACAGAGCCTCTCTAGGGGCCTTACAATTTTCCTGGGCTTAATCCCAAGAAAAAGTGAAACTCCTTCCCTATCTGGAATTCCCCATGACTTATCTGGGTATTTTCGCTGCCCCCAGCTTACCTCCTCCCCAGCCCACTCCACCCCCAGATTCAAGTGGGCAGCAGAGGGGAGCAGGGGGAAGACATGGACTCTCATATCTGACTGCCTCCCCCGTCCCCCTCTAGCTCCTTCCTGCACTAGAGGGGCTTTCCAGTTTCCATTCTGTCTGGCAGCAACCACCCTACTGTTGTTCTCTGTGCCTTGCAGATTTCACCTTTTCTTCTCTGGAGCTTCGTGGCTTAGTGTTCATGGAAAAATGGATGTTCAGTAATAATATACAGGAACTATTCCCCAAAATGTTGTCCTGCTATAACTAGTTAATGCGTCTCACTTCCTAGAAGACGCAACAAAACATTCCACATAAAATTAATCTAAGCTTTCTAAAAAGTGATGTAGCTTCGAGGGGTTTTGGACACCAGAATAGAAGAGTAGGAGAAATGTCTTGAGTTCTCTGACCCTCAGATCCCATCTTAAAGAAAACTGCCCGCTTTTCTATGGGAATGAGGGGCCCCCACTAAGCAGGGTGTAAGGTGTGAACTTCAAGGTGAGTGTGACCCACCAGGAAAGCAAAGAAATTGACAGAGTCTTGGGGCGTGGAAATAGGCTGGCTTCTCTCTGGGTTTGTGGAACGTGGTTCTGCTGTGGTGTGCAATTCAGCCGCTCCCCTGAGCCTTGTGTGAAGTCTGTGCCACACTTAAGATCCAGCCATAAAGTGCCTGTTTTTATAAGCCAAATATTGAATATTGGCAATTACCCAAGTAGTCCAGGCCCTGCCAGATGCCAGTCTGTGTCCGTGGGTTAAAAACACTCTCCTCTCCTCTCAGTTCCTCCTGGGTGTGTGACTCAGCTGGCAAGTGTGATGCGTGGTCAAGGACCTTTCCCAGGGTTTTCAGTTTCGGAAACTTGGTGCTGACCAAGACGTTCTGTGACCGGGAGGCCTAAGCGTCCCAGTCACGGTGGCCGCCGCCCCTCTCCCCGCAGGACGGGACGGCGCCCCTGTGGATCGCGTCCCAGATGGGCCACAGCGAGGCGGTGCGGGTGATGCTGCTGCGCGGAGCCGACCGCGACGCGGCGCGGAACGTGAGTGCCCCCGGGGACCGCGGTGACGGGCGGAGCGCCTCGGCTCCCTGTGAGGAGAAAACGGGGTCTGTCTTTAGCCCACAGCTGGGTTTCCTCCCACCCTCCACCTGCTCTTTAGCAGGAAGACAAAGTCAAGGTCTGATTCGCAGCCGCTGGGTCTCTCTCCACCCCCGACGACTTCTGGGCAAATTGGAGAGGGTGCCGCCAGCTAGGGTGGGGGCGGGGAGCAGCGGGAGACCGGGCCGCAGGCTGTCCTGTGCGGGTGTGGCTGGGAGCTGTCACCCAGCTGGTGCTGCGCCTCCTGCTGGCCCCTGGCCACAGTGCAGAGGGGGCGATGCGGGGCCTGCGGTTCAGGGTCTAGCAGCGCCCCGCTGGCTCCGCCTCCCTCCTGCGCCCTATGTCGTCAGCCCGCCGTCTCCTCTAACCTCTGCTGGTGTCACCTAACTCGGCCTCGGCGTGTGGCGTGCGTGCCCCACAGCAACAAAGGGCGGCTCGGGGAGAGCCTGGCCACGCTGTGCTGCTTGCTTTTTGTGTTTTACTGTGTCTGGCCTCATTGCCTTTGTATTATCCTTGCCTGTGGGACCCACCTTCTCCTCTCCAAGCCCAAGCCCTGAAAAAGGAAACCCCAGGACACATTCCTGACCCCTTCACTGCCCTCTTTCCTACTTTTTCTTCTTTCCATAATCTCTGACGCCAAAAAACAAAAATCCACTAATCCCATCTTTTTTCATCCTAATTGGTGATAATCCCTAATGGCTGAAGTAGTCCCTTGACTACTGTGAAGTCTGTGAGCTAAATCTCCCAAACACAGCACTGATAGTTAAAGAAGGAATCTGAAGGCCCTGCCCAGTGGTGGCTCACTGCTGTAATCCCGGAGTTTGGGGAGGTCAGAGTGGAGATCCTTTGAGCCCAGGAGTTCTGCGCCGCAGTGAGCTATGATTGCACCACTGTACTCCAGCCTGGGTGACAAAGTGAGACCCTGGTCTCTATGGGGAAAAAAAAAAGAAATTTGGAAGATCTCTTTTTGAGCCAAAAACTAATAACAGAAGCTGAATATTAATTTTTGGATTTGTCTTTGCATTCTTTTTTAGTGGTTTTCAATCTATCTGCCCTAGTCCTCCTCTCCCCACCCCCGTACACACAGGCAAGTAGGATGCCTAGGGCAGACTAGGGCAAGGTTGCATAAATTTTTAAAACAGCAAATACAGTTCAACAATAATTTAAATCATTAAAGACAGTTAAACAATTTCTGCTAAGTCATGAATAGCAGAGAATGCCTCTGTGGTCCATCAAGGCCCTAAAAATAGGCTCTTGAAATTCCCCTTGTCCCTTACCCAGCATTCTAAAGGACTGGAGGAGTATGAATTCCCAAATGGCAGGGTTCTAAGGTAATATAACAGTCACTTATTTGGTCTGATTTTCTTTCATGCAGAATTAATATGCTCTAAAATGCCCCTAGATTAAGTCATCTTACTGATCTGTGTTTCATTTACACATTTTGCCTGTTTCTGGCAATCATACTCTCAGTTCTCAAGTGACATTTAGTTCTCAGCCAACGCAGACATGTGTTAATAATCAATTTTTATTTTCCTCTTTTTGTTAAGGATGGTACAACAGCATTACTGAAAGCAGCCAACAAAGGATATAATGACGTTATAGAGGAGTTGCTTAAGTTCTCACCCTCTCTTGGTATTTTGAAGGTAAGAACCTAAAGAGAAATTTTACCAATCTATAAAAGGGAGAGGTTAGAAGAGAAGAAGTCCATATTTGGGGACTGCAGTAGAATTTGGGTATAATTAAACCTGGTTAGCTATATTCTCGAAAGAACACACCTACAGCTTCTTAAAGCTGGAGATCCATGGACACTGGTGGAAATGGGAAGGTCGTAACAAGAGTGAACTAGAGTCTGTCACTACCTAGTTTTCCAGAAAAAAACAATTAGACAGTAGTAATGAAGTTACTAAATTGTAAAGCAAACCATACTGATATCATTTGGAGGATCCATGCAATTAAGGAAGAAAAGCAAACACATATGTTCTTTCTCTTCATTATCCTGAGCAAAGAAGCACTTTGCTGTGTTCCCCTAAGTGAAATAAAATAAGCCTGAGACACGTGGAAGCCTCAAAAAATGTGTGAATCTGGAGACTTGGGTCCCCTAAAAAATAGAGCCCCGATACTCTTTTTTACGTTTTAATCATTTGGATTAAAATATTTCTAACCTACAGTACATATCAGGGGTCAGCAGACTTTTTCTGTAAAGGACCGGACTGTGAATATTTTAGGCTTTGTGAGCCATATGAATCTCCGTCACAACTGCTTGACTCTGCCGTGGTTGCCGGAAAGCAGCCGTAGAAAATACAAAAAAAGAATGAAAGAAAGAATGTGGCTGTATTTCCACAAAACTTTATTTATTTATGGACATGTATTTTCATATTTTCACATGTTACAAAATATTCTTTTAATCTTTTTTAAGTCATTTAAAAATGTAAAAACAATTCCTAGCTTGCAGGACATACTCAAACAGGTGATGGGCTGGATTTGACCCACAGGTCATAGTTTGCTGACCCCACAATATATTCTCCTGTTTTCTTTAGGGGACACAAGATCTGTTCTAAGTTGACACAGTGGCTTAGCAGTTTTGTGGCCATTCCCTCAGGGTTTATCAATGCGTATAAAATCTACTTGCCCATAAATGACCCCAGAAGCTTTATGGACACTTCTGTGTCTGCTCTTCATATTTTTAGACTCTGTTCTTGCTGTCGGCTAATACAGAACTGCTGTTGTCAGTGTGCGTGTTGGTCGTTTTCTCCTGTCCTAATGAGCAGCTACTCCTAATCTTCTATCGGCTTGGAAGCCAGAAAGCTGCACTTGTTGAAATTGTTTGTAAAGTAAGAATAAACCATCTATGAAAGTAAATTCTATGAACGAAAGGAACAAGCTTTAGAAATGGACTTTGCAAAATCTAATCTTATTTCAAATGGTTCTTTTTTGCCTGGCTTTTTATTCTTAGCCATGTTTTGAATGGGTGAAGTTGACAGATTGGGTAAGATTTAGACAAGTGAAATGTTACCAGATTAATGAGTTATCATATATATTATAGAAGCAACCATAGAAGATGCTACTTTGCTGGGAATTTTTCTCTAGGTATGATATTTTAGTCTTTTATAAAATCAGAGTGATTTTTATTATGACTAATTAATTAGCAAACTAAGTTTACATTTAGGTATTGTATGTAGACATAAGTACCCCTGGAACCACTGTCATGTGACTGCCCGTTGTTCTTATATTAGTTTATTATATTCTCTTCTCCTCCCTCCCTGGTCCAGCTACATGCTGCATATAGCTGCTTTCTTATTTCAATAAATATTTGCAGTAAATTTCATAAAATATCAGCAGCCCATCTACAAAGACCTTCTGTGCTCAGAAATGCTCCAACTCAGGCCTCAGGGGCATTGCCTTACCCCACATACTCCTCTTCCCCTAAGCCCCGTGACTCCAGCCTCACTCCCCTGCCTGCCTACGGGGTGGGGTGTCTGTAGCTGGGCTAACTGGTTGGCCCATTGGCCCAGCAACCGTTCCTCCACCCTTGCTGGAAGTGGCTCACCAAAACTACAAAGACGGTATGTGTTGTCCTTGAAGAGCAAAAATGTTTGGCATAGCATTGTTTTTTCTGCAGCAAGTTCTAAAGTGTATAAGACTGACTGAGAGGCCATGAAGTCATCTGCCCCCTGGGCCAGATTCCTTGTTTCACTTGCGAAAGAACATTAGCAATATTTACACTGTCCCTTGGCAGTGTATCTGAGGACACTACGTAGGTGCTGATGTGACTTTGAGAAGTACGATGCATGATAAGGAAGATTAAGGCTCTCTGATGTTATAGATGGTTTATGATGAAAGCCCAGCTATGTACTAGTGACCGTGAGCTCCCTCCTGACACAGACTGTCATTTTCTCTTAGAATGGGACATCGGCGCTCCATGCAGCAGTGCTCAGCGGGAATATTAAAACAGTGGCGTTGCTCCTGGAAGCAGGGGCGGACCCATCCCTGAGAAACAAGGTACCTACTTAACCCATCTTTTAACTCCATCAGGACCCTCTCAGCGTCCTCCTAAGCTGGGATAAACATCTCTCTGGCTCCAGTCACCATCTTCATTCTTTGCGTAATAAGGGCATGCAGCGTTGCTATGAGTAGGTGATTAATGAGCAGTACACTTGGACCCAGGGAATTGTACTGAAAACCCTGTATCATCAATGGTTTTCAGTTAACAATGGTGCAGCCTCCTGACAGAGATGGAGGGGAAAGAGGAGGGCAGTGTGACAGGAGTAAGTATTGTTCTATCATCGAAGACATGCCCTAAAAACGTCCAAGTTCTGGTAGTTTATCACCATCCCCATGAGTTGGACGTTCCTATCTTGAGAATTGCTTGTGCTGTATTTGGTGACTACACAGGGCAAAATGTTGCCTTTACATTGCTAACAGGAGTACATGCCACTGTTACAAAACCAACCCATCTTTTTTTCTAGTTCTACATCTTTAATTTACAATTAGGCCAAACTTGCAGGTGGGAGGGTACACACTAACAACAGAAAAAATGATTGTCATTGTATTCCTCCTGTTCCACATCTGCTTAAGCTGGCACCTGTTCAGATTGCAGGGGAGGAGGGCAGCCTAGGAAAGGTCTTGAGAAAACACACTGATCTACCAACTTTTGAAGGAGGAAGTGGGATTGATGCCTATTAATAGGGGAAGGCATGAAAAACAGCTTTCACTTTATACTTACGTACTCATTGAATTTTTATAAGCATATGTTACTGTGTTAAATTTTTAATTAAAAAACCAAAAACATACACTATTTCATGACATTTTGAAAAGAAACCATTAAGCAGTGCCAATTACACAACACGCCAGGGGTAGGTAACTTTTTTCATTTTACTTAGCCTGTAGAAGTATTATTTACCCGCTCCTACCATTGAATTGCCTGAAGATAACATTTCTGCTTTTGCTCCTGAGGTATTTTGATTTGTTTCCCATTAGCTGGCCTGCTGTGCGATAAGCCAGCTGAAGTCACAATTGCCTTGCTCCGATCTTATCTTTAGACCTTGTACACAGACTTCCTAAAGAGATCAATCTTTGTTGGTGAGCTATCCAATACTGAATTAAGGCAAGGGGGAAATGTTAGTAACTTTATATAGAAACTGAAAAATGCAATTCCTATGTGTCTCCTAGAATAATGGAATAACCATCAGCAGTAATGATTATGGGTAATTTCCAATTGGCAAAATGCTGGACTTTGGACTCTCCCTAAAACTACTTGAATATATATGTGGGCACTCATGTTGGAGCCTCGTACTGCAGAAGCCCTTAGAAACCTGGGGGTAGCTGCCAGGGAAGCTCCCACCTGCCCATCAGCCACCCCATGAAGGCCAATCTTTTTAATGACAGCTCCAGAAGCAAGGGTGCTGGGATTTCAGCAGCCACGCAGGACTCTTGAAAGGGGTATTTTAGCCTTTATTCATTCTTCCACAAACATTGAGCACCTGCTAAACACCATTCACTGTGCTATGTGCTAGGGATACAACGGTGAATAAGATTCACGCAGTCTCTGCTTTTAGGGAAGTCAGAGTTTAGTGAGGAATCTTTAAAGATAACTAAACAAACAATTGCAATGCAGAGTGACAAGCGCTATGAGCAGAGAAGTAAAGAAGGCTATTGCAGGCTTCCCAGACAAAATGACTTCTAAGCTAGTCCAGAAGCACTCTTCTGCTCCAGGAGTTCCAAGACTTCTGCCCTGAGGCTTCAGGGCAGATGCCTGAGGAGAGGGCTGACCACTGGCCCCATTAGCCACTCCTCACAGTGCAGCCATCCCCCTGGATGCCGGGATCTTGTGTTCCCAGCACCCCCAACTGAGCACTCAGAACACATCTTCTCCCAGGAACAGTGGGGAAATACAGTGGTTTGATGCTATAGACAGCCATTAGGGGCTATCTTGGGGCATGGGCCATCACCACAGCCCTCACAGCCTCAGCAACCTGAAAACTCAGTGGGGACCAACTGGGAGAGAAGAGGGGTTAGACCAGGTCTCTAGAACTACATGGATGACACACACACCAGTGATGTGATTGACAACACAGTTTAAGGGTATAAAGCTTTTTTTAATAGCAAAGGATATGGACATTCTCAGAGATGGTCACTCAATGCAACAAGTTGACAGGCTGGTAGACAAAGTACTTCTTAGCTCCCTTCTCCCTGACTGCAGTGGACCCTCATGCTCACCAAGGACTAATAACTGATGTAGAGAGCCCAGTCATTCCTGAGTGTTTACTCTGATACTGGATGAAGCTGAGGTCTAGCTACCAGGAGCATATCTCTGCAGGCCCAGGTATTAAGTCTATACACTGCCTATTCCTGCAGGAATAAGCTAACAGTGGAATTTTACTCCACAGAGGGGGCCCTGATCTGTAGTAGCATAGCATAGCAATTTGCTCTGTGATTGAATCCAGCATCAGCATCAAGGGTGCCATGTGGTGGGCAGGGCTGCAGCTACAGGACGTGCTGCACAGCAGACCTCTTGTGGCAAACTCATAATTTCAACAAGTGGTGTTCCAGCCAGCAAGTGGGAATCAGGGAGCAGGATCCAGCCTAGAAGGTGGGGTCTACAGAAGCTCCACCTAGGATTAAGGTTACAAAGAAAGCAACTAGGGTTCCAGGCTTGACTGCAGGAGATAAAAATATGTGAGACAGGAAACATCTATAGCCAAGCCCCCTCCTCGATTCTGTGTGCCTTGCTACCTTTTAATGGTCTCCCCTCTGTGGGCATGGTGGCCCACACATGTAATCTCAGCACTTGCGGGGAGGCTAAGGCGAAAGGATCACTTGAGGCCAGGAGTTTGAGACCAGCGTGGGCAACATATTGAGACACCCCACTGCTAGAAAAAACTTGAAAAATATTATCTGGGCATGGTGGTGTGTGCCTGTAGTCCCAGCTACTTGGTAGGCTGAGGCAGGAGGATCGCTTGAGCCCAGGAAGGTGAG
>NW_012153874.1:539360-543551 GCF_000956105.1 Propithecus coquereli
GTCAGGCTGGTTTCGAACTCCTGAGCTCAAACAATCCGCCCGCCTCGGCCTCCCAGAGTGCTAGGATTACAGGCGTGAGCCACCGCGCCCGGCCCAGAACTATTTCTCGAAAGACTATATTCCACTGGATTTCCTTTGCACATTTGGAAGGTCCAAATCAATGGAAGACACAAAAGTGGACCTATTTCTGGCCTCCGTATGCTGTTCTATACTCTTAAATTCTGATGCATTTAGTGGTGTGATACAATAAACGTTTTCTCTTGCTCGTGTGAAATCCAGTTGGCACTGGGCTTGGAGGGACGTATGTTTCGTGTGAAATCCAGTTGGCACCGGGCTGATGGAGGATCTGACATTTTCAACATGTGGTTTCCAAAGTCGTCTCAGGTTGACATCCAGTTGGAAGAAGATAATGGGTAGACGATCACATGGACGGGTTTTATGGACATGGCCTTATATGTGACATACATCACTTTGACCTAAATTTCATTTTCCAGAACTCAGCCACGTAGGTAAACTTAGGTACAGGGGCGGAGAGGGTGAGAAATTATTTCTTCCCAGACTGTTACACTCAAATCTGTACTGTAGGATGTAAATATGAGCTTTAGACACACACTTAGATGGCTTGGCCACACTAAAGCAGGAAAGGTGCATGAAATAACTACAAAATCCAGAAAGGGAGACTAAGATCATATAATTGATTGTTCAAACTTGAATAAATATATTTAAATTTTTTACTAAAGCAGGAAAGGTGCATGAAATAACTACAAAATCCAGAAAGGGAGACTAAGATCATATAATTGATTGTTCAAGAATTAATAAATATATTTAAATTTTTCTCAGTTTTAATTTCTAAAACAAAAGTTTGTTAGAGTCTTTAATAATTTTTAAGAGTGTAAAGAGGTCCTAAGACCAAAATGTTGGAGAACCACTGCCCCATAACACCTATTGCTGGCTGGCTCACTAAATGCTTAAAGAATGTATCTCAGCAGCAATGTGACAAGATAGGACTGACAGTGACACTGGGTTGGGTGGAATATTTTAGCCACTGAAGCGGTTCTTTCCCAGGCATCTCTCATGCTCTGGACATCTTCTGATTCTGCCTTCTCATCAAAAGATACCTGTCCTGGCCGGGCGCGGTGGCTCACGCCTGTAATCCTAGCACTCTGGGAGGCCGAGGCGAGCGGATTGTTTGAGCTCAGGAGTTTGAGACCAGCCTGAGCAAGAGTGAGACCCCATCTCTACTATAAATAGAAAGAAATTAATCAGACAACTAAAAAATATATAGAAAAAATTAGCCGGGCATGGTGGCGCATGCCTGTAGTCCCAGCTACTCGGGAGGCTGAGGCAGAAGGATTGCTTGAGCCCAGGAGTTTGAGGTTGCTGTGAGCTAGGCTGACGCCATGGCACTCACTCTAGCCCGGGCAACACAGTGAGACTCTGTCTCAAAAAAAAAAAAAAAGAAATATAAAAAGAGTGAGTTCATTGGAGGTTTTTCATTAGTGAAGGAGAAAGTGTGGGTCAGATGTCCCTCTTTGGTGTCCCTAGAGCCGCACCAGCTGTGAACATTCACTAATGGCCATCTTATCTTCTTTCAGGCCAATAAACTTCCAGCAGAACTAACCAAAAATGAACGTATATTGCGTCTCCTCCGAAGTAAAGAAGGTCACAGGAAAAGCTAACTTAGTTCTATATGTGACGGAAAGATGGAAACCTTAACCTCATTGTCCAAAAGGAAATTGCTTTTCAAACAGTGTTGGAAATTCTTTTAAGAAAAAAAATGCCCAGAATGGCCACCCTGTGGGTCCCTGACAAAGAAGAGCTATGCTCTGGACACTGAGTCAAGAAAAGAGCAACTCAGGGATCCCTTCCTTCAACCTCTGACCGTGGGCTTCCCACACTGCCCTGTAACTCAGCTCCAGGGGGCCTGGCATATTCATGGATTCCACAGAAACTCATTTTCAACTGTGCTAACATGGGTCTCTCACTTAAACTCTAAGATGGACAGGGTTCTCAGTATAAACAAGGAGACAGAAAGCTTTGTTCCTTTTAAACTGAAAGACTAACCCTCCATGAATTGACACACTTTTGCTTTTGTGTTAAATATAGGTGTACTAAAATATATAGATCCATCATATTTTACATACGTATGTATGCCATTTCAGTGGAAAATGTTTTCTTCTACCCAAGGGTCATAGCCATGATTATTATGAATCAATGATGTGTAACCATACATTATTAAAAAGCCACTTCTGACATTCCACTGTGTGCTACTCAAAGGACTGTTGAACTATAGAAAAGACAAATGGCGCATTTGTGAGTTGATCCTTGTCTTATTTGTGACATGTACAAATCATTTTTACTTAGACTCTGTGTTGTAGGTATGTTAGGTTACCAGCGGAGTATTTGGAGATTCGTAAAATTATAAACCACGAGAAATTTAGGCTTGTCTCTTTGATCTTTTATTTTGGTTCTACTGTTGAGAAACTATTTCCCAGGCCGTAAGTAAGTAGCCCTAATATGCTGTGGAATCTTGAGCTTCCAATACTGCATTGCCTGATACACTGACTTTGAGATCCCCTTGGATAAAATGTGATATATGCAAGTACAATGTGTTACTATTACTATTGCAGGAGTATGTATAATAAAAGACTGTTATTAGCATTTAATAAGTGCTCATCTATGCATGTTCTTGGATTGATTGATTCTAAGAAAGAAACCTGAGCTTTATTGAATTATTCCTTTGAGCAGGATGAAAATTTATATTCAATGCACTTTATAATCAATGGTGTCTAAATGTCTTGGTCAGTGCCTAACTGCACACACAAAAATTAAACTTTATTTCTATAATCTACCATGATAAATACTGCTGGTATTTCTGTTATTTAAACACATCTTTAGTTTTCTTGTTCATGTTCTGCTCCAGTTCCCAGCCAATGTTCTATGTAAAGACACATAAAGATGGAGGGAAACATAGTCCCGAAAGAATTTTTGTTCAGTAAATAACAGAATAGAGTTTTTGAAATTAGAAGATATTCTCTTAAAATTTGTGATTAATGCAGCAAAAATCAGTTTATTTTGATCAATGTCACAAGTAAAGCCAGTGATGAGCAATGCATAGCCCCCAGAGATGCCTGTAGCCTGACTAGCTATGCAAAAAGCCTATGATCTAATTTCAGGATGAAAGATTAGAAAGCTCTGTGTTGCTAAAACACCTAGATATAAACATTTTGATAGCTAAAAAACAATGTCAGTTTCCTCAATGTCATTCTCTTATTCCGCAAAGTTGTACAAATACACGGTTTCCCCTATGGGAATTTCAAAAAGCTATATTCATTTTGAAGAAGAAAATATTAATAATATGGCCTTAAATGCTTTATGTTTTCTTCTTATTTAGCCCTTATGCCAAAAATAGTTGCTTATCACTGATATAAAACAAAATATTAATATGGGTATTGATAATAAAGTTCCAAAAGACAAAATGGGATGAATGTCAAACATAATGTTTTTCACTTAAACATGTCATTGGCCTATTACTTAAATTGTTTTAAGTGGATAATGTTCTTGAACAATATTATAGCCCTCAAAATGAACCCAGTAGCTTTAACAATATGTAGGCCTTCTTACTGTATTGAAGAGGCATCTAACTTAGAAGGATTTGATCTAGATGAAATTATGGTATTATCCATACCAAAGACTGTACAAAAGTTCTGTTATTTTAAAAACTGCATTTTAGTTTGTGCACATGTACATGATTTTTATTTTATGTTATTCTAATTCACTAGTCAGTTAGCTCTGCATCCTAAGACTTAAAACTAGCAATTCCTATGCAAATTGTCTGCTTAATTGAACTACAAACTTTTTCATTACATTCATTTGTTTCATAATACATTCCATGTTCTAATTCAAAATAAAGTTAACATACTACTCAATTTGCCTTTGCTGCTTTTTTCTGTTTGTTTTTAATCAGAAGTTATTGCTTATGTGATTTTTAATAGCATGGAATTTTAGAGTGAGTAATTCAACTCTGTTGGTAAATATATTGTTGTTTGGGACCCTGAATAGCTCTTTAAGTTTTATTTTACTAATGGACCTATAATTTCATTATTTCTACTGTGGAGAATGTTTGTAATGATTCCAAAAAGTTTTCATCCCAGCAAAAATTCCTAGAATAGTTACTGAAAATAGAAAATT
>NW_012153874.1:544881-545958 GCF_000956105.1 Propithecus coquereli
ACCCCCAGGCTCAATGATTTGCTAGGAAGACTCATAGGACTCATCATATACATAGTTATATTCATGGTTGGGATTATAGCAAAACGATATACAGCAAAATCAGCAAAGGGAAAAAGGACATGGAACAAAGATAGAGAAAACCAAATGCAAGCTTCTGAGAAACTTCTACCAGTGGATTCACATGGGACAATCAAGTTGTGGCAGCAAAAGTGTTTGTTGTCTACTAAGGAAACTCGTTGGAGACCTCAGTGCTCAGGGTTTTAAATGGGAGCTGGTCAGATAAGGCACCCTCTGTCTAGCTTTTACCAAAATTCCAGACTTCAGAAGGAAAACAAGCATTAGCATAAACCCATTGTTTGTACAAATAGTTGATGCACAGTGAACCATTCTTATCATTTAAGGAAAGTTTCATATCAGTGTAGGGGACTTGCCAGCCAAGTCCCCAGATGCCAGCCAAGGGCCAACCTTGCAAGCAGGACTTTCTAAGGACAGGCAGTCTCAGGCCTGCAAGGTTAACTCTTCCCTGCACACAAAGTTTACATGATGAATGGTGCAAATAACTGCTAGCAAATAGGGAAGAATAGTATTTTTAGGGTGGGGAGATGAGAGTTTGACACGTTAGTTTGAAGAATCTGTGAAGTAGATTCTACAAGGCAGCTGGAAATAGCAATTGAATGTTTAGGATAAGGCTGTTGTTACTGATTTGAGCATCGTCCGTGTAGAGGTGATGGTCAAAGTTAAGGGATGGATGAGGTCCCTAGAAAGAGTCTAGTGAGAGGAAAAGAGATACCAAACTGGGAATAAACTTTGAAGGAAGAAGGGAAATCAGCAAAGGAGAGAAAACAAAATGGACAAGGGCAGGAGTAAAGTACATATCAAGGAAGGAGAAAGCCCTGAGGCGAGGAAAGCAGGCAGCAAGCCACGTGAAGAAGTGTGGCCGTAGGACACAAAGGCTGAGAAATTCCGGACTGCTCTTGCTCACAACTTTGCCTTTGATGAGCTGGTTGAGTCATCAAAGAACTCTGGCCTTGGCCGGGCGCGGTGGCTCACGCCTGTAATCCTAGCACTCTGGGAGGC
>NW_012153874.1:547943-551036 GCF_000956105.1 Propithecus coquereli
CTCAAAAAATAAAAAAAAATAAAAATAAAAAAAGTCTATTCTAGAACCCAAAAGAATTGAGTACATATATATTGAGCATAAGACATGTATAAGAATGCTTGTAGCAACTTTATTCATGATAGCTCGAACTGGAAACAACCCAAATGTCTGCCATGATATTTTTAAACCATGGAATACTACTCAGCAATAAAAAAAAATATGAACTACTGCTACGAGTAATGTGGATGAGCCACAGCCGTAAGGTTGAGTGAAAGAAACCCGATGAAAAAAAGTGTGATTCCATGTACAGGAAGTTCAAAAACAGGCAAAACCAATTTATGGTGACAGAATAGTGGTTACCTCTTAGTTAAAGGTGGGCGGTGATATTGTCTGGGAGAGGGCATGAAGGAGCCTTCTGGAATGCTGCAACGTTCTAGGTACTTCCTCTGGGTGTTGGATACTTGGCTGCTGTGATAGCCAGCCTCCAAGGTGGCCCCCTCCTCTGGCATTCTTGTCCTTGGGTAGTTCCCTCATACGCTGTATCAGCACTAGGCTGTGTGACCAGTAGAATATGGTAGAAGTGGCAGCATGTCAGTTTGTTTGTTTTTTTAGAGACAAGGTCTCCCTCTGTCACCCAGGCTAGAGTGCAGTGGCAGGACCATAGCTCACTTCAACATTGAACTTCTGGGCTCAAGTGATCCTCCTGCCTCAGCCACCTGAGCAGCTGGGACTACAGGCATGCACCAGCACGCCCGGCTAATTTTTATATTTTTTGTAGAGACAGGGTTTCATCATGTTTTCCAGGCTTGTCTCAAACTCCTGGCCTCAAGTGATCCTCCTGCCTCAGCTTCCCAAAGTGCTGGGATTAGAGGCAGTAGCTGCCTTGCCCCACCGGCATGTCACTTTTGAGGCTAAATCATAAAAGACATTATGGCTCTTGTTCCCTTTTGAATCAGTCACTCGGGAAGGAGCCAGCTGCCAGGTCTTGAGGACATGTGGCAGCCTGTGGAGAGGCCCATGTGGAGAGGAACTGAGGCCTGCTTCCCACAGCATCCTGTCCTAGTCAAGCCTTCAGATGATGGTGGCCAACATGTTGACCACAACCTTGTGCGAGACCCTGAGCCACCCACAAAACCACCCAAAACCACCCAAATCCCTGACTGGCAGAAACCAGGATATAAAAAATGTTTGTTCTTCAAATATACTAAGTTTTGGCATAATTCATTATACAGCAATAGATAACTATTAATAATATAAGTGTATAATATGTAGAAACTCATCAAGCTGTACATGTAAGCTTTGTACACTTTATATATGAGTATTATATCTTAATTAAAAGTAAAAAAGAAAAAAGTCTATTACCAAAAAGAGGTTTTAAAAAATGTTCAACCTGAACCTCCTCAGGGTTTTCATAGAAGTATTAACTCAAAGTCTCCTGTATTTCACCTGTTCCCTGTGTTCCACTGGACAGCTGCCTACTACCTATAGGTGGTTCTTTTAGAGCCAGCTCTACTGCTGGTCCTGGAGCTTTTTGGTACCTACTACCAGCAAAATGTACTATGTCTGTGAATACTACAGGAGCTCTATGGCATGAGCAGCAAAAACATAGCCAACGTATTCACTATGCATAGTAGAAACAGTGCCCAGGGCCTACAGTACTTTTAGGTCCCATGAAAATGTTTTGATTTTTAGTTCTTTTAAAATCAGAAGAAGAGTAAGAATATTATAAAAATGACTATATAATAATGAATCCAGGCAGGATTATATTTGTCTTCATGCCAATGCAGTTGCAAATTATAATTTTAAATGGGTTTTCTGAAGGAGGAAGAGGCCCCCCAAAACAAAGGTGTCTAGGGCCTGTAAAAGTCATAATGCAGTGCTAAGCAAAAGGAGGAGTGCCAGGGGCTGAATTGTGTCCCCCCACTCCCCACTCCCCAGATTTCATGTGTGACTAACCCTCAATGGGACATATTTGAAGATAAGGCTTTTAGGAGATAATTAAGGTTAAATGATGTCATAAGCGTGTGGCCTTAATCCAACAAGACTGGTGGAAAAAGAGGAAGAGAGAGAGAAATCTCTCTCCCCCAAGAACACACACTGGGAAAAGCCATGGGAGGACACAGGGAGAGGCTGCAGCCTGCAAGCCAGGAAGAGAGCCCTCACCAAAACCAAATCAGCTCCTGATGTTGACCTTGGACTCCCCAGCCTCTACTACTTTAAGAAATAAATTCCTGGTTTTTAAGCCACCCAGTCTATGGTATTTTGTTATAGCACACAAGAGAAAAAAGTGGGAAAAAAAGTAACCAAAGTGAAGAGGTGCCAGGTCCAGGAGCAATGGCCTCTGATATCACTGGATGAAGCTGGTTGCATCCTATTACCCGAAAGGCCCAGCTCTATCTTCATTTCCTGTTACTGAACTTTAGTCTTCTAGTTAGGAACTGGGCAAGCTTGCAATCTGTGTGGTAGTCAGACATTCTTTTTTTTTCTCCCATTTGAATCACTACCTACTTTGAAGTTTGCAAATCAGTAGCAGAAAAAAAAAAAAGCTTCTTTATTTTAAAAGAAATCAGTTATTTTGTTGTAATGAAATTTAACATGAATATACTAATCAAATCAGATCCCTACTCTAGAAGATGAGATATAGTCAATGCTTAGCCAATGATGTAACCCAGGAGAATGAGGCTTAAAGAATGTATTTGACAGAGGACAGTGTGATCAACCATGTTGAATGCTACTAAGAGGTCAAGTGAGATGAGAACAAAGGAGTTGCAATTGGATTTGGCAACATGAAAATTAATAATAACCTTAAGAAGAGCAGGTATCCAGCCATGGTTTTAGGGGAAGGAGGGAAGCTGGGCCCTCATATCATTCCTTACAACAAAATAATTCTGGATGGATCATTCTTGTCATGAAAACATTAAAATTTTAGAGGAAAACAAGAAATAGTTTTTTATAACCTTGAAAACTAGTAAACTAGTAAATCATCTACAATACATATGCCAGACCAACAGGTTAATTTTCTTAATAGTTTTTACAAAACATTATGAAAAAGAAAACAATCTAATAAAAATGAAGTACATAGAAAAAGAAATAAAATCACTTGTAACTGTATAA
>NW_012153874.1:552862-554660 GCF_000956105.1 Propithecus coquereli
ACAGGAGATTGGAAGGCCTCAGGGGCAGCTTCAGGAGGCGAATCTCTCTCTGACCTTCTCCTGCCCTCCTATCTCATCCCTCTCTCTCCCTGGAAGCAAGTCATAGAAACCAGAATTCCTCTTCTCCCAAAGCAAGCCATAAAACCTAGAAATATACTCTAACCTTCCCCTGTTGTTCTGTGTAGCAGCTAATTCTCTGACCACTCCTGGTGGCAGAAATTCTCTGACCTACCTTGTCTGATAGTAGGTCATAAGACCCTCATTCCGAGGCGCCCTACCCAATACCTAGGAGGAAGGAATGCTACACACAGAGGCCTAGATGAATCTGAACAGATGGCCTTGCCGGGTGTCCCCCACCTCAGTCTAATGCTATTAAATCATCCAATCACGTCTCTACTTCACTGTCCATTCTTCATTGAATCTAAGCATAAAAATGGACAGTTTTCCCTGGGTCTTCGGGTCATTTCTGAAGGTTCCCATGTCACATAAAACTTTGATTAAATAAATTTGTTAATGCCTTTCTCTTGTCAACCTGTCTTTTATTATAGGAGTGTCAGCTGTGACCCTCAGGATGGGTGAGGGAAGGTATCACACCTTTCTGCCCTACAGAACCACGTTAAAACAATTTTCATAGAAGGAAAAAAGTACACCACAATGTGACATAGGTTATCCATAGTGATGAAATTATAAGGGCTTTTCAAATTCTTGCCTCTCAACTTTTACATGTTTCCAAAGTTTCTACTATAAGCAGGATTACTTTGTTATCAGCAAAAAAAATGTTCTCTTAGAAAGATGGTGCTTATTTTTAAAATATTTTCTAGGCTTTTAGGTAGTGTTGATACTGTAGGAAAGACTGAGAACCAGCAAAAAATGTAGCTGAAAGATTTTTTTTATTTTATTCTGGCAGATAGTGGACATCATTTGTGGGGGAGGGGAGCATCAAAATTTCTGTCCATCCCAGAAATGTCTCATATGGCATGTGAAATTGCTTTTACTCAAGTCAGTTATTTACTAAAGGTAGTCCCCTCCCCCATAAAATCAGGACTTTGCTAAAATTGGAAGGGTAACTAACCTACCAGGATCCATTCCAGGCAATACCTTACAGCAGTAGTTCTTGAACTTGAGTGTGCACTGGAAGCACCTGGAGGACTTTTGAAACTACAAATGGCTAGGCCCACCCCCAGAGTTTCGAATTCGGTGGGTCTAGGGTGGAGCCTGAGAATTTGCATTTCTAACAAGTTCTCAGGAGATGCTCCTGGACCACATTTCGAGACTTCCTGCGTTATCATGAGTGGAGCCACCAGGAGTGGGCATCGAGGGATAGGAGAGCAAACAGTTGGGTGAGGATCAGGAGGTCTTCGTGGACTGTCTAGGGCTGAAGGCTCAGAAGAAATCACTAGTTTCCCTGCCAGGCCAGCCAGGTGCACATCTCAGGGCCGAGGAGGTGAGGAGGCAAGACAGTAACTGAAACAGCTCTTTGTAGGGTAGGCTTGAGAAGGTCACCGCCTTGGTCCCACCTGGGGCTGGGTTTGGTCATTGCTACGGACGATAGTCTTTTCATTGCAAATTTGCTTCCACTGTTGGGGAAAAGGTCCTTACCTCCATTTTCTTAACTTCAAAATGGAAATGACTGATCCTTTTGAGTGGTCTAAATAATTGATATTTGACGGAAAATGTTACCAGAAATACATACAATAAAAATAAGTTAAAGGTAAAAAATATTTATGTAAAATAAATGCATGGCTCAAAAACGAATCTCTCCTTTATCTTTGTATTACCTGACTCCACTCAGAGCTTA
>NW_012153874.1:554710-556062 GCF_000956105.1 Propithecus coquereli
ATCAATCACACCCTAAGTATAGAAATTATATGAAAGACTTCTAATACATTTGAAATTGAAAACATCTATATCTCAAGATATAAAATAAATAAAATCACAGATACCATTTTTCACCTATCCAAATGACAAAGATGAATGTTGGCAAACGGGTGGCACCACCATCCGTTGTTGGCCAAGATATAAACTGCAATCTCTTTGGAGGACAATTGGACAATAATCAAAACTTTAATGCACATGTCCTTTGATCCAATAATATAAAAATTTTCCAACAGTTCTATTTGTATATGATTGCATTTATTTGTTTATTTATTTATTTGTTTGTTTGTTTAAGAGACAGGGTCTCACTCTGTCCCCCAGGCTGGAGTGTAGCTGTACAATCATACCTCCTGGGCTCAAGTAATCCTTCCACCTTAGCCCTGAGTAGCTGAGACTACAGTCATGAGCCACCACGCCTAGCTCATTGTTTTAGTTTTGTAGAGATAGGGTCTTAAATTCCTGGCCTTAAGCAATCCTCCCATCTTGGCCTCCCAAAGTATGATTGCAAAGATTTAGGTACAAGGATGTTCACTGCATCATTGTTTCTAATAGCAAGTGACAAACTAAATGTCCAACAAGAGACTGATTAAATAAATTATGTAATGGATCAAAAATGATTAACATGGGTATTTCCAGCCTTCCCTTTCCATCTGCCAGCTAAGGAGAATTTTATCTTGGGTCAACTTTCCCCTTTCCCTCCATAATGGAAATGTTCAATAGCTTTTAGACTTTTGTAATGTAGCATTATTAGGAAAGCAGAGGGTACAGAAAGATGCAAGGCTTTTTGGGATCCAGGCAAGTTCAGGAATGTGAGGAAGTATATGGAAAAGGAAAGGTAAATTTATAAGGTATTAGTGGGATCACACAAACCCTTCACATGTACCAGAAATCCAAGTAGAGAAGTTATTTTGAAATACCTGTTGGTTGGTGATGTGCGTATCATTGATTTAGACACTACTCTGGGTATGGCTTCAGAAGTGTTATATACTCATAATAAAATACAGCTATTAAAAGTAGTAGGTAGAAAAGCATTTGCTAAATGTAAAAAATCAAGATAAAAACTGTGTACAGCAAATTTCCACTTGCCTTAAAAGTCCATATATTATATTCACATACATTTATGTTTTCAACTCTATAGAAGTTTTCTGGAGGATGTGCACATTCATAAAGATGCATGTCTAATAATTTTATTTGCCCTCTTGTTTTCTACTTTATTATTCTAAGATCAATGTTGAATAGTGCTTATTAAGATAGTGGTATTCAGTATCTAAGACTAATGATTTCTTGGACATCACTGAGCTCTGCCTCAACTCCCC
>NW_012153874.1:558632-561156 GCF_000956105.1 Propithecus coquereli
GGCCAGCAGGTGGCGCTGTCCCAGCGCTTTTCCGAAGCCGGGCCGCGGCGGCGCTGAGCAAAGACAGGGTGGCCAAGGGCCGCCGTCCACTTGCGCTCCCAGGTCGCCACACCGTCAGGCCACTGCGCGTCACCACCCCAAGCCTGCTGCAAAGTGCCTCGGCAAGGATTCCTTTTGGGTAACTGGGTTTGGGAGGAGAAACTGCTCTAAGGATTTACTGGGGCTGAAATAAACACATACTGCGCTGAGGAGTGGGGCCTGCACTGGGACTCCCAGGACAGAACTCCCATTTGCTAACCCTTCTCGCCCGCCCGCTCCGTCCCAGGAGACAAAAAGGGGGAAAAGCAAGTTAAAGCATCAAAGCTAGATACTGTGGGCACAACTCCAGAAATATCCGCCCAGGCCAGGGTGGATTCCAAGAGTTCAGCTGCCCAGGTCTGAGACCCCAGCCCACGCCGCGCACCCAGGGCCCGCGGGCGGAGAGTAAGGACAGTCCCCCGCAAAGGTCGCGCTGCCACCCAGGCGCTGCCCGGGGCCCACCCGCTCCTGACGCGGTCAAGCCCCGCCCCAGATCAGTCCCGGGGCGTCCCTGCACCGGTGTCGCCCAGAGGGGGAGGAGCTGACGACGCCTTCGTCCTTCCTGACCTGCGCGCGCAGCTTGCCGCTTCCTGCGCCTGCTCCCTCCTGCGTCCGGCGCGGTGTCCAGACACTGAGCTCGGGTTAGTGAAGCAGCCGCCGGGAGGCGGATCTAGCCGAGCCGCCGCGGACAGCCGCAGCCCCGCGCGTAGGCAGCATGGGCGCGCGCAGCCCGGCCCTCGGCCTCCTCCTGCTGCTGCTCTGCCCGGCGCAGGTGAGCGGCCGTCGGCTCTGCGGGCGGACTGTGGGGGACTGTGGTGGACGTGGCGGGGCCGAGAGCCGGGGAGGGCGGCAGGCGGAGCACCAGCTCAGGCAGCGCTGTCCCCTGAGCGGCGCGGAGCCGGCCGATCCTGGGGAAGTTGGTCCAGCGATGGAACCCCCAGAGGTGCCCCCATCTCTCCTTTTTCTGTCTCCGGCCACGCTCGCTTCCCTGTGGTCTGGAAGACGGTGGCAACCGGGGGCTGCTTGTTTGGCCTGTTTGAGCTCATTTCATTGTGGTCACTTAATTTCTCGATTTAGGATGTGGGATCAGAGGGAAGGAGGAAAGTGGGTAGAGAGGAATAGGGATTTTATTTAAATTCCTTAAAAAAAAAAAAAGTTGCTACATATACAGGAACTCGTAAATTTCGAAAGATCCAAGCACTTTATTTCCCCTTCTCATCGCCTGAGGAAGGAGGTGGAAACGGAGGTAAAGAAAAGGAACAGAATTTGTCAGGCACCAAGTGGGAACTGTCTTAAGAACTTTACGTAAGTCAGCTTGAGCTTCTAAAGAGTGCAGGTTCCTCTCGTTAACTCCTTTTTATGTATCAGCAGCGGAGTAGCTGAATTTCCCCTTGTCACGGTTAGCCAGCGACCCACCAGATGGGGCCTGGAACTCAGTGTTCTGACTCCGTGGGTGCGCTTTTTCTCGATTGTATCCCCGGGTATGAGCACCTCGCTATTTGTGTTACTACAGTTTTCTCGTTCGAAACTGGGGGGGGGGGGGGATGTGTAAGGATGTGGTGCTAATTAAACCAAATCAGGATGAAAGAGTGAGCCTCTGGGAATTTCTGTGCCCACTAACTCCCCTTAAGTAGGCTTGTCAGTAGCCAGAAAGCAGCAAATCAGAGGGCAAGGAGGATTAAGGGGTCCCATGGACTAGGAAACTATTCTTGCACTTCTGTATAGTTCTCAGAAGGGGACAGGTGATGCTGACCCAGTAATGGCCTGAAACCCAGGAGAAGGGCCCTGGCTCTCTCCTCCCGTGTGTGTGTGTGTGTGTGTGTGTGTGTGAGAGAGAGATAGAGAGATGCCCAGCTGTGTGGGCTTGTGGAAGAGCACACATCTGGTAGGGAGGAACCCAAGAGCAGCTGGTTGGGCAGGGAGGCAGAGGAAAACAGATTTCAGAAAGACAGTTTGAGATGGTATCAGCTGGTAGACCACTCCCTAGCTCTGAGGCTTTGAGCACTTTATTCTCAGCCTCAGTTTGTCCTGGAGATAAATGATAACTTCATAGAGTTACTGGGGTTATTAAGTAACATGGTAGACAGAGAGACCTCATCGCTGTACCTAATGTCATAAAAACACAAGAAATAGTAGCAATTATGTGCCTTAGAAAAAATACAGCTGTTCAGTTTCCCTAGAATTTTAGATCAGGACCTAATAGGCAGGCTTCACATTATTAGTAGCTTTAACTTATCTCTGAAATCCTTTTATCTCAAGGTAGTATCCAAGGCCGATGGTCAATGGGTGCCTCTCCTAGGACATTTGGGATAGGTCAGAGGTTTTTTGTGACTCTCTCGCGACCTTGAAGCCTGTTCAAGGTCTGTCAGTCTTTACTGGAAACAATCCTATTTCATGAATTAACTCCTTCCTGTCTGGAGGCTTTCAGTTCACCTGAACTGATGGC
>NW_012153874.1:561641-570543 GCF_000956105.1 Propithecus coquereli
TCTTGCTCAGGCTGGTTTCAAACTCCTGAGCTCAAACAATCCGCCCACCTCGGCCTCCCAGAGAGCTAGGATTACAGGCGTGAGCCACCGCGCCCGGCCATAGCGTCATTTTTATAAGCTTTAATCTTTGACCTGGGAGTGATTAAGAAGAACCATCTGAAATTGGAGTGACTGTGAATAATCCTTCCCCATCTCTCCCACTCCTCGATTGACGCTGTGATCAGATATTTTACAAACAAGAGTAATCAGGGGGAAAATGAGGTTTTTTTTTTTTTTATTTTAGCAAGTGGGCAGAGAGGAAAGGATTTGCTGAATAGGGCTTTGTATTCTTTCAGTGTTTGTTATATTACCCAGAACAAAGAATCCCTCTGGTCACGAAGACAGTATGCTCTCTCTTTCCTGGGTAACCCTTCCTCAACTTCATCCCTAAAAGGGATGCAGTGTTTTAAGCATGGCACATTACCTGCTGCGGAAGCCTGGATTCTGTTGTCTCTAATCTGATCTCAGGCGCCCCTTTGCCTCTTCACCTGCAGCTCTGAAGGGCGTCCGCTCTCCAGCCAAGTTAAACTGCTTGCTAGCAAAACCCTGCCCATCTTCCAGGGCCCCAGCTCACATGCTGCATTATCAATGACTTTATTGTCCGATCCCCCCAGCTACGACTCTGAAGGGCTAAACTTTTGTTGAAACTGCTGCACATTTGATGCCTGGTTAAAAGACCTGGCTGTGGGTCTTGACTCTCCCTTTTCCCAAGAGTGATCTTGGGCGAGCCAGTTATCCTCTGGAGCCTCAGTTTCCTCCTCTAAAATTGGGTTAACAGCTATGTCTACTTCCCAGGGTGTTTCTGAAAGAGAAATATTTTTGAATTGAACTACCAGATTGCAGTCTCCTTGAGAGCAAGAACTGTATTTTATCATGTCCAAATATTGCCAGGACTCTTGGGACTCTTTTTAATCACAAAATGTTTGGGCCTAAAGTGGGTTTGGGGGAGACATTTAGAGACTAGTGGTGATCAGAATTGGATTTGCAGTTGGTTTCTAGGTGATGGTGTTGATCAACTGTGGCCAGCCAGGTTTTTCTTCACCTGGACTATGTCTTCTGCTCACCTGGAGGACAAGGGGATGAGGTGGAGAACACTTAACTTGGCGTTCGCAATCATGTCGCTTATAAGCCATGTGACCTCAGTGTCTTCTCTGAGTCTCAGATTCCTTACCTGTAAAATACTGCTATGCTACTTCATAGAGTGTCTGAGGAATAAATGAGGCAGCGAATGAGAAGTTACTTACCTTTGTGCCTGGCACACGGCTGCTATTCGGTAAGTCTTTGAATGTGAGTTAGTGCTTCAGCAGGATTTACTAAAGGCAGCCTGAAGTACAGGACTCTATTGCTGATGTTCAGAGCTTCTCCGTATGATATTGTAATATGTGGCCATGGAGCTCTCTGTCAGAATCTGATTTAGCAATTGCTGTAGTTGCTTACGTATAGCAGAAGGGGCTTTGTTTTTTTAACCTTTCTTGACCTGTTCTTATTAACGTTGAAAGAAGCAGTTTTCGTACCCAGTCATATACCCAATAATTAAAGGCTAGAGCATGTTGCAAAATATCCATATGACCTAACCTTTAAAAACAGAAACTCTCTAGCCTTGTAACTACTCGATTCTGGGTAGAAGCCAAAACAACCAGCAGTTCTCATTTCTGAACTTCTTATATAAAATCCAGTCAGACTCCGTCAACTCACACCAGATGTGGTACTATAGGGAACCGCAAAGAAAGTATCACACCTGAACTCTGCCCTTTAAGATTTTATGGTCTTACACAGGAGTTGAGACAAAAGTGAGAAGATACTCTTGCAACCTCTCCCAACATGACAACTTTGAGATTCTCATAAATATAAATTCTGCGTGATCCTAGGGCACGCCCAGTGCAGAGACAGAGGGAAGGAAGGGCAGGAGGTTAGGGTGATAGGTAGGGAACATTGTGGGGAACGGAGTGGACAGAGCCATAGTGAGGTGTCTGGAGCTTGTGTCCCAGGCAGCCGGAAGCGTGAATTATAGATTTCTAGGCACCAGAAAACTTTGGAGCCACCATTTTGGAAGGGGCACATGGCAGCTGCACAGGAGAGCACTGCCTTGGTCTGGAGGAGAGGAGGAGAAGGCTACGCAAGGGAGCTTCCCGGGAGTGGGCAATGGATTAGCCATGGAAGGTACATTTGAAAGGTGCCTGAGGTTTTCATGTTAAATTCTGTTTGGCAGTAGAGGAGGCATCAGGCGGCTAGTTGGAAGTAGTGCTGGAGAGAAGCCGGGGATCATGAATAAAATTGGAACAACGCTTATAGGCAGGTGCAGGCAAAGGGACCAAGAAAGAGATGAGGTTAAAACTGTAGAAGAGGAAGATCATCAGGTGGAGGTCCCTGAGGAGGCTCAGCATGGGGCACCAGCAGGCCTGGGGGCGAGGAGCACAGCACTGCCTTCCCAGCTCTAGGTAGCTGTGTGAGTGGGTGCAGTGTTCATGCCCTTGCACAGGGCAGGGGTGGGGAGGGTGTAATGCAGTTGATTGTGTTTTATTGAATGTTTCTAGAGCCATAGTACTCTGGTTTAAATCCAGGCTTTGCCACTATTTATGTGACCTGGGAAAAGTTATTTAGCCTTTCTGTGCCTCAGTTTCTGCATCTGTAAAACGGATATAATAGCCCCTCCCTCATCAAACTATTGTTAGCATTAATTGGGTTAACATGAAGAGCATTTAAAACAGTGCCCAGCACACCTTGCCAAGTGCCTTGTGAGTCCCTTTTGGACCCACTGACTTAGGGCTGCTGCCTTAGACAGGTTGACTGCTTAAGAAGAAAACCTAAGAGCGTTGATTCAAGCTCACATTTCCTAGGCCCCAAAAAACCTCAGGTGTTTTAGTTTCTTCAGGTCTTTGGAACCTCTTTGCTGAGATCCCAAACACTTGGAAGACGTTAACAATAATTCCTTACATTTGATTATATAGTGCTTTATCTTATTTATTAAATACACATACTCCCTTATGTAGTCTTCACACAAACTTGTGAGATAAGCAGAGATTATGAGCTGCACCGGTAGGCAAACTCTTACTCAACATGGTTAAGTAACCTGCTCCAGGTGTGATCTCAGGTGCGACGGGCTCAGCCACCACGTTTGTGGAGAGCCTCTGAGTTCTTGGGATCAGAACCCAGGACTCCTGACCACATTCCATGTCCTCCTCTCTCCCACCCTTCTTCCACCAGATGGGAGAAACAGCACTTTGCTTTGAAATAGATTACGAAGGGTGATCTTTGTGAAAAGGAACCTAAACGGCACTGGGTCACCTTTATTTGCCTTTATAGCGCCAATTGCTAAGGGGATTTTAGACTCCAGACACCCGTGTCAGGCCAGAGCTGGCTGGCTTCCTGTCCCTCCTGCAGGTGACTAGCCAGAGTGCCCCTAAGGCGGAGACCTGCTTACCTGTCCAGGCCTTGAGAGTGTTGTGAGGTCCAGGGAGGGGCTCCTTGTGTCTAAGTTGAATATAAACGCCCGTTTCTTCCACTGCTGTACTCAGCTTTTGCCTTTTCAAACTTCACTTAGATGGGTATGACCCTTTAGTTGGAAAGCCAGAGTTGCAATACTTGGATCACCAGGTTTATGGGAATAACAATTGGGATTCTCTCTATATACAAATAGTGGTTGAATTTCACAACTTCTTGCCAAAACATTGTCACTTTCCTGAAGTCTTGAAGTCTTGTCACTTCATTTATATGATTTCCCTCCCTTGTGGCCTAAATATATGACTTTTAAAGAGTCAAGAGAGAGAGAGGTAAGTCATAATTTTTATTTTAGAATATCTGGAGAATGAATTCAGAGACAAGTTGTATGGACTTCTTGAATTCCCCCACACATATACACCCAACCTCCAGCTTATTTTTTCTTTCATGTTTTAGGGCTTCAGGGACCGTTGTGGGATTTGTATCTTGACACTGGGGAGTAACACAGACTGACTTAGCTCTTTGCATGTGTGTGGGTCGTGTGTCACTGTCACTAGAGAGAATTGCAAGTACCGTGGGACCCACAGTTGCTTCTTGGTATCTTGTGTTAGCCTGTGGGACAGATGGTGGCTAGCTGGGCCCTCTGGGGCTTTTGGGGCAGCGCCTTCCAGAGCAGCATGCTGACTTGATGAATCACGCCGACCTCCGCCTTCTGAATTTTCTGACAGCCTTGTGACTCTCATGTGGGAAATATGAGTGGCTCTTGAGAAATCTATACATAAGGGATTTTTTAATTTTCTTTTGAGATTGCTTCAGTGATTTTCCTTAAAGTTAGCACATTCTTTGCTTTCTACTTAAATTCTCAAGGACAAGGTAGGTGCTCATTCTTGCTCCTTATTCTTAAATAAGGTTATTGATGCTTATGGTTTTGTTCTTCATGTTACTTATGATGTACTGATTTTAATTAACCTAAATATATGGAAATATTCTTTCATTGTTTACAGCTTATATAGTTCCTTGTGCAGATGTGCAAAAATAGTTCATTAGTAATCACTAACTCATATATTCTTTCTTTACACTGTGATTCTTAGTCTTTTTTTTTTTTTTAAGACAGAGTCTCAATCTGTTGCCTGGGCTAGAGTGCTGTGGCGTCAGCCTAGCTCACAGCAACCTCAAACTCCTGGGCTCAAGCAATCCTCCTGCCTCAGCCTCCCAAGTAGCTGGGACTACAGGCATGCACCACCACACCTGGCTAATTTTTATTTTTTCCCTATTCCTAGTTGGCCGGCTAATTTTTTCTATTTTTAGTAGAGATGGGATCGTGCTTTTGCTGAGGCTGATCTCTGACTCCTGACCTCAATCTTCCCACTTCGGCTCACACCTGTAATCCTAGCACAGGATTACAGGTGTGAGCCACCGTGCCCGGCCTGTAGTCTTTCTTATATGGAACTGTGCTTTCCTCTTATCAAATAAATAAGCAGAAAGTAGAAATTATGTAAATAAATAATTTCCATTAGCTGCTTCACTGACTTGATAAATAGGCATTTGGTCTATTTTATGGGACCAGCATGCTTCTGCTGCACAACTCTGCTATCTATTTGGTCTATTTTAATTAATATTTTTCAAAATGTTAAACTAACAAGTGCCTCTTACTGTTACTTCATTTTGCAGGTAACATTGGAAGGTCCTGTTGTATTTGAATGGGTGATTTTTGTTGTTGAAATTTGTTTTACTGTTGAGACTCTGGTGACACCGAGTTTTATGTTGACTTTCTCTAGGTGTTTTCACAGTCCTGTGTTTGGTATGGAGAATGTGGAATTGCATCTGGGGATAAGAGGTACAATTGCAAATATTCTGGCCCACCAAAACCATTACCGAAGGATGGGTATGACTTACTGCAGGTAAGTTCATTATCTTGAGCGTTGGCAGAACAAAATCCTGATCACAAGAGCCTCTGTAATTATGCCTTAGATGTTATTGCAAGGTAGAGGTGGAGGTGAGACTAATAGGCTTAAACCTTATCCCAGACTCTAACCTGTAGCACACAGTGGTAGAGAAGATAACAACATAACTCCAAAGGCTTAATTTTTGGGAGGCTGACTTGGTACCTCTCATCAAGTTTCCCAGCCCGGGTGCAGTGGCTCACACCTGTAATTCTAGCATTCTGGGAGGCTGAGGCAGGAGGATTGCTTGAGCTCAGGAGTTTGAGACTAGCCTGAGCAAGAGTGAGACCCTGTCTCTACCAAAAAGAAAGGGGAAAAAACCCTGGCCAGGCATTGTGCCACATGCCTGTAGTCCCAGCTACCTGAGAGGCTAAGGCAGAAGGACCACTTGAGCCCAGGAGTTGGAGGTTGCAGTGAGCTGCCATGATGCCACTGCACTCTACCCAGGGCAATGGAGTGAGACCTTTTCTCAACAACAACAAAAAAACAGGGCAACTTAGCACCCCTCCTCACAACCTCTGACCCCTTCATACAAAAAAATAAAATAAGTTTCCTAATAGCAGGTTACTATTTGGAGACCAACATTGGTACCTCAAATGTTGCTTTTTGCATCTTATGCAAGATATGTTAGAAGTTAGCTTTTTTTAGTTCCTAGATATCAGGTTGAATGGACTCTGCTGCTAAGTGGCTATAGTGACTTCCTTGTCCCCTGTTCATTTTAGTGTTTCCTCTGTGTTCCACTGAAAGCCTGTGAGTCTTAGCTGTGTCCAGGATTCTGCTTTCTGTTGTCGTTTTTACCATTCTTGATGCACAGGGACATTAGAAAAGAACTGGAAAAATCACAGTGAAAAGACTGGTTTTAGAGGCTTAAGTAATCGAAAATCAAGTTGACATGATAGCAGAGCTCTAATTTCATCAGAGTTATTAAAGGCTTTGACTTTCCCTGGAGTGACTAATGAAAATAGTAAATAGCATTCTGGTTGAATTCAAAAAAAAAAAAGCAAAGAAAACTAAGAGGTAAAATGATTGTTAAGAGAGGAGCGTGAGCTTCCAAATAAGAGAGAAATTAGAAGTGTCCCTACTACCTCCTCTTGTGAATCCCTAGTTTATAAATAGTAAATCTGATAGCCTGTAAAGAATTCTGCAAGAACTGTGCAAATACAGTATGTGTCTTACCCTTGTATACCTAAAAAGGATTACATGAATGAAGTTGTCTTATTTCATTGAGGAATGTTGTCCTTATTTTAACTGCACTAGTCCAATATCTGTGCTCTCTCACCTGAAAGGAACATTGTCCAGGATTCTTCTTTGACAATGTCAGTCTCTGTTGTGATGTTCAGCAGCTTCGGACACTGAAAGACAACCTGCAGCTGCCTCTACAGTTTCTATCCAGGTAAGTCAACTGCCAGGCAAACAGAACAAATGGGTTTTAGGTACTTGTTAGCCAGTAATGTTCAGATTTCCTTTTAAAAGTCAATTTTCTGTTTTATTCTAAGAAAGCACTCTTATGACTTGTTAGAAATAAAGAGAACATAATAATGATCAGGCTTGGTTCTCCTCCCAGTGCATTCAGAGTTGATACTTGGTTCCTCGGATACGTCCTCACCCACAGGGTGTCTGCACTGTGGATGAGTTCCTTTCAGACTTGAGCTTCTGTGCACTGTGGAGAGGAAAGGGTCCTGGTGGTCCTGCTTAGGTCCTTGGCCTGAGACTCATCCGTGCCATCCTTTGTGTCTGCAGTCCCCAACCCCCGGGCCGAGGCCTGGTACCAGTCTGTGGCCTGTTGGGAAAACAGGGCCGTGCATCATCACCTGAGCCCCTCCTCCCCCGCCCCGCCCCGCCCCATCCATGGAAAAATTGTCTTCCATGGAACTGGTCCTTAGTGCCAAAGAGGTTGAGAACTGCTGCTCCGTGTCACCTCCACCTCCTCGGTACCTCTGCTTTCCATATCGTTCTTGTCTCTTTCTATGGCGAAACGATGTGCTAGGGTCAGGTCCTAATTAGGGCTGGCCTCGTGTAACTGTTAACAGGCTTGTCCTGGTATAGTTGCCTGGTTTTGTCAAAGTTAGTTTCCTGTTGTCCATGACCCCAGGCAGTGAAAAAGGGCTACCTGATAGATGTTCTTCCCTAGGCCTACCCGGCAATTCTCAAATGTGTAAAAGAACAAGCTGGGGTGTTCTTTAGAACAGCAGATTGTGGTATCTTTCCAAATTTTTCAGGCTTCAGCACACTGGTAAAGATGTATGGGGAGCAAATATAAAAGGGAAAATGCTTCTCTGTGCAGGTATCGCTGCAGGTGATTGAGCACAAGTCAGCTTCCCTGGAGAAAATTCTGCTTCTTACCAGAAGTGGCTGATAGAGAGTGTGGAAAACTACCACTAAGTTGTTTTTTTCAGGACAACATACAATATAATAATAGACCAAAAGTTAAGAATCTTTACCTGGTTGATCCTGCCAGTAGCATATGCCTGTCTTAAAGATTAAGCCAATATAGAAAAAAAAGAAGAAGAAAAGTTAAGAATCTAATTGGGCCAGCATATCCTGTGCTAAGGCTGCTGGGCGTTAGTGGAGCCGAGTCGGAGCCTTTGTCAGTCTAAACACATTCAGCATCCACTCTAGGTGAGGCATCATGGACATACACGTCAAAAGATACCCTGTTACCAGAGGTGCCAAAGCTTGATTTATAATAATGAATAAAAGAAACAGCCAGATATGTGGAATAATATACAGCTGTCAAAATTGAAGATTGTGGAGATTATATATAGTAATGTGGGAAAGAGTTTGAAAACTGTGTAGCCCCAAGAGTGGTTCCTATTAGAATAGTGTGATCATAGTTTCTGGTCTTGTCACTTCCTGTGAAAGAGAGTCTGTGTGTGTCTGTCTCCTTCCCTAGAACAGAGGCTCTCGAAGGCTAGGACATACCTTCCTCATTCTGTGCCATATGTGGTCACTGGGACTGAATCAGAGTAGAAAGTAGTCAGATTGGGTGTGTTGCAGGAATGCAAGTCTAATGAAGCAATAGCTTTTGCAGGTAACAGTGGACCAAAGGGAAGAGAGAGCTCTTTTGCCACATAAGTCAACATTAGGAACTTAAACTTTGAACCTGAATTCTGAAATGCATGTAGGCAGAGAATGCCACTGCTGTTCTCTTTATCTTTGCAAGTCATGGGGATGTCCTCTCGTGCTTTGGGAGGGCCTAGGGATTTTCTGAGGCTTGGAAGAAAGCCCTTAAATAGGTATAAGATGAAAATTCTCATGGTATTTCTCATTTTTTACTTTTTTTTTTCTTATTCAAAATTATCACCATGATACTCTTAAGTCCCTTTAGCTCCAGGACAAAGAAAGCACATCTCTAAATTACAAAGTACAAAATACAGAGAAGCATCCTTCTGTTTCTGAAATTACATCTGGACAAAATAATTGTGATATTGTAATTAGGGCAGTTTTTAAAGATGTGCCTTTGGCCGGGCGCGGTGGCTCAC
>NW_012153874.1:570593-572838 GCF_000956105.1 Propithecus coquereli
GAAATTATGTAAATAAGTAATTTCCATTAGCTGCTTCACTGACTTGATAAATAGGCATTTGGTCTATTTTATGGGACCAGCATGCTTCTGCTGCACAACTCTGCTATCTATTTGGTCTATTTTAATTAATATTTTTCAAAATGTTAAACTAACAAGTGCCTCTTACTGTTACTTCATTTTGCAGGTAACATTGGAAGGTCCTGTTGTATTTGAATGGGTGATTTTTGTTGTTGAAATTTGTTTTACTGTTGAGACTCTGGTGACACCGAGTTTTATGTTGACTTTCTCTAGGTGTTTTCACAGTCCTGTGTTTGGTATGGAGAATGTGGAATTGCATCTGGGGATAAGAGGTACAATTGCAAATATTCTGGCCCACCAAAACCATTACCGAAGGATGGGTATGACTTACTGCAGGTAAGTTCATTATCTTGAGCGTTGGCAGAACAAAATCCTGATCACAAGAGCCTCTGTAATTATGCCTTAGATGTTATTGCAAGGTAGAGGTGGAGGTGAGACTAATAGGCTTAAACCTTATCCCAGACTCTAACCTGTAGCACACAGTGGTAGAGAAGATAACAACATAACTCCAGAGGCTTAATTTTTGGGAGGCTGACTTGGTACCTCTCATCAAGTTTCCCAGCCCGGGTGCAGTGGCTCACACCTGTAATTCTAGCATTCTGGGGGGCTGAGGCAGGAGGATTGCTTGAGCTCAGGAGTTTGAGACTAGCCTGAGCAAGAGTGAGACCCTGTCTCTACCAAAAAGAAAGGGGAAAAAACCCTGGCCAGGCATTGTGCCACATGCCTGTAGTCCCAGCTACCTGAGAGGCTAAGGCAGAAGGACCACTTGAGCCCAGGAGTTGGAGGTTGCAGTGAGCTGCCATGATGCCACTGCACTCTACCCAGGGCAATGGAGTGAGACCTTTTCTCAACAACAACAACAAAAAAACAGGGCAACTTAGCATCCCTCCTTACAACCTCTGACCCCTTCATACAAAAAAATAAAATAAGTTTCCTAATAGCAGGTTACTATTTGGAGACCAACATTGGTACCTCAAATGTTGCTTTTTGCAGCTTATGCAAGATATGTTAGAAGTTAGCTTTTTTTAGTTCCTAGATATCAGGTTGAATGGACTCTGCTGCTAAGTGGCTATAGTGACTTCCTTGTCCCCTGTTCATTTTAGTGTTTCCTCTGTCTTCCACTGAAAGCCTGTGAGTCTTAGCTGTGTCCAGGATTCTGCTTTCTGTTGTCGTTTTTACCATTCTTGATGCACAGGGACATTAGAAAAGAACTGGAAAAATCACAGTGAAAAGACTGGTTTTAGAGGCTTAAGTAATCGAAAATCAAGTTGACATGATAGCAGAGCTCTAATTTCATCAGAGTTATTAAAGGCTTTGACTTTCCCTGGAGTGACTAATGAAAATAGTAAATAGCATTCTGGTTGAATTCAAAAAAAAAAAAAGCAAAGAAAACTAAGAGGTAAAATGATTGTTAAGAGAGGAGCGTGAGCTTCCAAATAAGAGAGAAATTAGAAGTGTCCCTACTACCTCCTCTTGTGAATCCCTAGTTTATAAATAGTAAATCTGATAGCCTGTAAAGAATTCTGCAAGAACTGTGCAAATACAGTATGTGTCTTACCCTTGTATACCTAAAAAGGATTACATGAATGAAGTTGTCTTATTTCATTGAGGAATGTTGTCCTTATTTTAACTGCACTAGTCCAATATCTGTGCTCTCTCACCTGAAAGGAACATTGTCCAGGATTCTTCTTTGACAATGTCAGTCTCTGTTGTGATGTTCAGCAGCTTCGGACACTGAAAGACAACCTGCAGCTGCCTCTACAGTTTCTATCCAGGTAAGTCAACTGCCAGGCAAACAGAACAAATGGGTTTTAGGTACTTGTTAGCCAGTAATGTTCAGATTTCCTTTTAAAAGTCAATTTTCTGTTTTATTCTAAGAAAGCACTCTTATGACTTGTTAGAAATAAAGAGAACATAATAATGATCAGGCTTGGTTCTCCTCCCAGTGCATTCAGAGTTGATACTTGGTTCCTCGGATACGTCCTCACCCACAGGGTGTCTGCACTGTGGATGAGTTCCTTTCAGACTTGAGCTTCTGTGCACTGTGGAGAGGAAAGGGTCCTGGTGGTCCTGCTTAGGTCCTTGGCCTGAGACTCATCCGTGCCATCCTTTGTGTCTGCAGTCCCCAACCCCCGGGCCGAGGCCTGGTACCAGTCTGTGGCCTGTT
>NW_012153874.1:574993-588757 GCF_000956105.1 Propithecus coquereli
AAAAAAAAAAAAAAAAGATGTGCCTTTATTTTAACATGAGGTTTTATGTTTAGACTATCTAGGTTTAATATGTTCTTGGTAATTTGTCACTTTACAGTAGAAAATTTTAAATATTCTTTGTCTATTTTAAATCATATTTTTGCTGACTATTATCTGTGAGATCCTGCAAAATATAATTTACTTTTTCTTTAGATGTCCATCCTGTTTTTATAACCTACTGACCCTGTTTTGTGAGCTGACATGTAGCCCTCGACAGAGTCAGTTTCTGAATGTTACAGCAACTGAAGATTATGTGGATCCTGTTACAAACCAGACGAGGACAAACGTGAAAGAGTTACAGTACTATGTTGGACAGAGTTTTGCCAATGGTAAGTAAAATTTTAATTATTCCTCTTTCACCACAGACATCAGGATGGCAGAGAAAGTTGTTTTTGTTGTCCTGTCAACTGTGTGGAGAAACAATTTCACTTCCACTGCAAGAAATGAGTTGTTGCTTTGCTATATTCTAGGACTTTGAACTACAGCCAATAAAACAATGTTTATAAAGCATTTGCTTTAACAACTTTCTAACTTTAAGTTCTCACATGGAAAATTTCAGTATGTGCAAGTTTGCATCTGTACATTGGAACTTTGGTTCTAGTGGTCATGAATTGTGTCACTTCATAAATTACCGTAAGACTGAGGAGATAAAACTAGTTGGCAGAGGAGAAGAGGAGGTTATGACTCTGAAGAAACAGATCACCACGAGGGAAAGTAAACAGATATAACAAATAGAATAAATGCTCCCCCAAACAAATAGAAATAATGGAACAATCTGAAAGAGACCATGTGTTTGTTGAAAAGTACTACAATGAGAAGATTCTGAAAGAACAGAATGCTATAGAAAAAGAGTGATGGATTAGAAACACAACCAACTGAATTTATTAATGAGAAGTAGTCATGGAGATGAACTAAAAGATAAACAGTAGATTAGACATAGCTGCATAAAAAGTATCCAAGAACAATCTACAAAATAATAGAATAAGAATTCAGTAAAGTTGTTTATAAGAGCAACATACAACATTTAATTGTAGTGACCGAATAAAAAAGTAACAAAATTAATAGAAAATCGGTCCCGTTCACAGAGGAACAAAAAGTAAGGTACCCAGGAATCAGTATTCTAAAAGATGAGACATAAAAGGAGCCTGACTGGAGAGAGATCATTCTGTACAGAAACAGATCCACGCGTATGTGGAAACACATCAACAGGTTTGTTGTTACAGATCATCACGATAAAGGGTGGGCTGGTCCATAAACGGGGTGAGGAAATTGATGGTGATCATCTAATATTTATTTTCACATATAATACTAAAATATGTATAGATGGAAAATCCTAATCTTAGAAATTTTTAGAAGTCAATATAGAATATCTTTATGACTTTAAGGTAAGGGAAGGATTTCTAGATAGAAGAGGAAAAGCAGAAACCATTAGTGAAAAGATTTATGAATATGAATAATTAGCATCTAGAGCAATCAATGAAATGCAGATTAAAACAGTGAACTACCATTTCGCACCTTATCAGATTGGCGTAAATTAAATCTAGTACTATTCTCTTGGATTTTATTTTGGTATACGTAATGGCAACACACTACATAATAATATCAGTGATGTTTTACACATAAGAACATAGCTGTAATGGGTCCTGTACTGTTAATTTTCCTTTACTAGTCCCTGCTTGCTAGAAACTTCCTAGGATCTTCGTCCCCTAAACTTTAAGAAGATACTTACAGATTCATTTATTCACATGTGACCTCTGCCCTAAAAGCAGTTTTCCCTGTAAGTTCCATAATTCTCCAGTTGTATAGTATCCTGCTGCAGATGTTCTCTGGAATCAGTTTCATTCACTAAGAAGAATCAAGGCTCTTAGCTTCTCCTTCCTGAGCCTTGGAATGCTCTGCTGTACAGTGGGGCTAAGACTTCTGGAAGGCCAGGTGAGATGGCTCATGCCTGTAATCCCAGCACTTTGGGATGCCAGGTAGGGAGGATCACTTGAGGCCAGAAGTTCCAGACAACATAGATTCTCTACAAAATATAAAAAAAATTAGCTGGGCATGGTAGTGCATTCCTGCAGACCTCGCTACTTCAGAGGCTGAGGCAACAGGATTACTTGAGCCCAAGAGTTTTGCAGTGAACTACGATTGCACCACTGCACTCTAGCCTGGGTGACAGTGTGAGACACTGTGTCTCTTAAATTAAAAAACAAAATATAAGAAAACAAACTTCTAGAAGCTTTTGTGAGAATTACGTGGGATAATGTAAGCCTTTCCCTTTCCTGTGTCTTTTTCACTTTTAAGTTACTTGGAATCAGGCCTGGCATATTATTTGCAGGGTTACAAGCGAATTTAAAAGGAAATCCCCGTTCCTGCCCTTAGTGTTTGCTGTCTGGTGTTCCAGCCTGCTCCCTATATGTGGTTGCAGTGCCTATAGAGTTCTGTGTTTCCATTCGAGAGGCCTTTTGTAAGCTCTTGCCTAGTGATTAAAGCAAGCATCCCGGCTCCATTTTTTCCCCTTGGGATTCCTCTTCTAGCAATGTACAATGCCTGCCGGGACGTAGAGGCCCCCTTAAGTAATGACAAGGCCCTGGGACTCCTGTGTGGGAAGGATGCTGCTGCCTGCAATGCCACCAACTGGATTGAGTACATGTTCAATAAGGACAATGGACAGGCACCGTTCACCATCACCCCCATTTTTTCAGGTAGGGACGAAGATGCCAAGTTTGATGTGTTTACGATATTGTTTTAAGGCCAAGGAATCGTAATATGCAATAGGAAGATAAATTCAGATAGCTAGTTTATAGAGTTCCTCTCCAGTAAAAAAGTAACTAAAGCATTTATCCTGCTCTGGATGATTTAAGAGGGCTGAGAGTGGAAACAGGAGCAGAAAGAATTGCCTTCAGATACTGCTGTTGTCACTGAAAAGATAAGCTGTGTAAAAAGGAGGAGGGAGTGGAAAAGCATCACAAAGGCCCTTTCCAGAGTCTGCTATATTAATGGTACTAGCCTCGCTCCTCAGAATGGAGCGAAGGCACGCGTGGAGGTTTACCGTGGTATGCGGTATATGCTCAGATATCAGTGACAAAACCCAATGCACAAAGTTATTGAAGTTACTTAAAATTTTACAGGACAAAGCAGGAAAACATAACTTGATCAAACTAAAATTTCCAATTTGTTTTATTCCTGCAGTTGAGTTATATAGCTCTATATGCTTATCACTGGTTTTAAATGTAACTTAATACAGAATTATTTTGTTATCAAGATTTTTACTCAACACAATTCCTTCCTGTAGATCTTCCGATCCATGGGATGGAGCCCATGAATAATGCCACCAAAGGCTGTGATGAGTCTGTAGACGAGGTCACAGGGCCGTGCAGCTGTCAGGACTGCTCCGCCACCTGTGGCCCCAAGCCCCAGCCCCCACCCCCTCCTCCTCCCTGGAGGCTCTTCGGCTTGGACGCCATGTATGTCATCATGTGGCTCACCTACATGGCATTTTTGCTTGTGTTCTTTGGAGCATTTTTTGCAGTGTGGTGCTACAGGTAAGCAGTCCTCCAGGCCAAAAAGAGCCAAATTACCCAAGTGGCACTTGTAGTTTTCACTTGGGCAAACCTTGGTTAATTAGAATAGGAAAAAATACCTGCATTAATACCTTTCCATGGATTGCTTATGTCCTATAGCTCGTAAATAGCCCTGTTTAGACATTTAAACATTTGAAGTTAGTTTTATTGATTTATTCAAAATGATATGTGATTCAAAGCATCATGCTTTAACCACTGATTCCTTTTTTTATTTTGAAATAATTAGACTTGCCAAAAAGTTGCAAAAACGGTAGAGTTTAGGTATATCCTTTACCCAGCTCCCCCAATGTCATGACTTCCACAACTCAGTATACTTATCAAAAGCAGGAAAATAACATCGGCATGATACTAGAATAGCTAAACCAAAGACCTTACCCTTTTCCTGTTTTAGGATCCCAGTTACATTCACTTTTTATGTTTTATCAGTCCCCTCTAATCTATGACAGTTCCTCAGTCTTTTCTTTTTATGGCTTTGACATTCTTGATGAGTACTGGTCAGTTATTTTATAGCATGTTCTTCGGTTGGGCTTTATCTGGTATTTTCTCATGATTAAATTGAGGTTATGTGTTTTTGGCAAAAACGTCACGGAAGTGGCGTTGTGTCTCTCTCAGTGCATGATGTTGGGGGTACGTGATGTTGCTATGTCTCATTCCTGGTGATGATGACCTTGATCACTTGGTTAAGGTGGTGTCTGCTGGGTTTCTCTGCTGTGAAGTTAGCATTTTTCCCTTTGTAATTGATAAATATCTTGTGGGGGAGATACTTTGAGACTGTGCTAATATTTTGTTTCTCTTTAAACTATCACCCACTGATTTTAGCATCTATTCATTAGTGGGTCTTACCTGCAATAGTTATTACTGTGACGTTTGCCTGATGGTGATTTTATTTCCCCATTCCCTCTACATTTACTAACTGGACTTTTACACAGAGAGCTGTCCCTTCTCCCTCACTGATTTAATCGATTGTTTGCATCATGGACTTCTTATATGTTCTGTGGGCTGCATTCAGTACTGTCATTTATTTTGCTCAGTGGGAATGCTTTCTGGTTGACTCCTGTGTTTTTTGTTTTGTTTTGTTGTTGTCGTCGTTGTTTTTTGAGACAGGCTCTCACTCTGTTGCCTGGGCTAGAGTACAGTGGCGTCATCATAGCTAACTGCAACCTCAAACTCCTGGGCTCAAGTTATCCTCCCCAGTAGCAATGACCACACCTAGTGATGTCCTACATACCATTCTCTAATAAAAGGAACCAGGGCTTCTTGTAGAAGGGGTTGATTCCAGGGCGGGGCCAGGGAAAATACAAGACTGGGGGATGAGGGCATGTCAGAACACTGGAGCCAACTGGGTGCTGTTACTCACACCTGTAATCCCAGCACTTTGGGAGGCCAAGGTGAAAGGATCATTTAAAGCCAGGAGTTCAAGACCAGCCTGGGCAACGTAGTGAGACCTTGTCTTTACAAAAAAATTTTAAAATTAGCTGGGCGTAGTGGCGCACACCTATAGGCCCCCTACTTAGAAGGCTAAGACAGGAGTATCACCTGAGATCAGGGGTTTGAGGCTGAAGTGAGCTGTGATCATACCAGTGTACTCCAGCCTGGGCAACAGAGCAAGTCCCTGTCTCAAAAAAAAAAAGAAAAGAAAGGAAGGAAGGAAGGAAAGCCAGAAGAGGAGGGAGTAAGCTTTTAATGGGATTATAGGAATGTCAAAATAATAGCCACATTTTAATGAAGTCCCACTAATACTACTTAACATGCTTTTATTTTTCAGAAAACGGTATTTTGTCTCCGAGTACACTCCCATTGATAGCAACATAGCTTTTTCTGTGAATGCCAGTGATAAAGGTAGGCATATTTGTATGTAAATGGAAGGGTTCAGATTATGTTGGCACGAGAGCGTTCATTTCCTCAACAAATGTTCATGCGCCTGTTCTGTGTGAGGTGGTGGGCTAGTGTTGAGGACATGGCTGAGGTCCATACAGACATCCTTGCCTTTGCGACACTGATACCTAGTGAGGGTGACAGATCAGAACCAAGTAATGAGGAGAATAGTGAAAGAATTCTGGACTGGGATAAGAGCAGGGAAGGAGCAGTGGTGGGACGAGGCTGCAGAGCTCTGTAGGCAGAGTGGTCGGAGGACTTCGTTCAGCAGGGGCTTGTGTGAAAGCATCCCTCCTCTGTGGGGTGGCAGCCGGGACGGGTGGCTTCATGAGCAGACAGGTGGCTAAGGGCTGGGGCTCTGGTGCGTGTCCCCAGATGGGCTCAGGTCCCCCTGTGTGCGACAGCAGCTAATGCCCTCCCTGTTCCAACTTTCAGAAATGTCACGGCTCTTAACCTTCACCCTCCCTTCCTCTCCCGCCCCTCCAGGGGAGGCGTCCTGCTGCGACCCAGTGGGTGCAGCATTTGAGGGCTGTTTGAGGCGGCTGTTCATGCAGTGGGGGTCTTTCTGCATCCGGAACCCCGGCTGTGTCATTTTCTGCTCTCTGGTCTTCATCGCGGCGTGTTCTTCAGGCCTGGTGTTTGTCCGGGTCACGACCAATCCAGTCGACCTCTGGTCAGCCCCAGCCAGCCAAGCTCGCCTGGAGAAAGAGTACTTTGACCAGCACTTTGGGCCTTTCTTCCGGACAGAGCAGCTCATCATCCGGGCCCCCCTCACCAAAAAGCATACCTACGAGCCCTACCCCTCAGGAGCCGACGTGCCATTTGGACCTCCGCTTGACATAGAGATTTTGCACCAGGTAATCTGCTCTTCCCAGAAATAAGTCAGTCAGGGGACCTGGTGGTTTGCTGGCTTCTATGTGTTGACCAGTTCTGCTTGATTTGATGTGGATTTGGGGCTGAACGTAGTGGTATATCTTGAAAATCTTTGAATTGTAACAGCAAAGGTGCTCTTAACTTACTTTTCAAGAAAGTGAATGATAGGTGTTGACCTTAATGAAAAATGTACTGTTTCCTGCTTTTATCTTCACTTCAGACAGTAGGTCTTGCCTTTTTCTTGAAATGGAGATGAGCAGAGGAAGACTTCAGTAGCACTTCCCTATTGAGGCAGAATGTATTGATGAGGAAGTCACCTTGGGAATTTGAATTTTTTCCCACGGTAACTGAAAGTAATGTGCGAGGACCCAAAGGAATGAAGCCCTTTGTGCTGTCCTGGGAGCTGAGGAAGGACCTGCTGGATTGTCACTGATCCAACTTGCAGGAACGAACTTATCACTGCTTGCATGCGGGCACCCAGCCTGCATTTGGGATGAGATCCACCCCATTCCTTTTAGAAAAGGCACGTAAACCTTCCTGTTGTCCCTGTCACACTTGCCTTGGAGAACTGTACCTGTGAATAAACTGCGTCCACTTCTTTTTTAATGAATGATTACACAATCACATAGTTTTTCCTTTAAGCCTTGCTCTTGTTTATAGAAAGTCTGAAAGCTTGAAAAACACCAAAATGGTCCCAAGACTTTAATAGAATCTTTTCTGCAGCCAGTGACTGTTGCTTTATCCCAGGTTGTTGCAGAAGATGAACAGCATAGTCATTTATCTCAGGAGCATCTCCACTGCTAGGAAACGTGGGGACATATGTAATGGGGGCGTGTCGGGAAGACCACGCATCTTGCTCCAGTCTCCCTAGTGCTCTCGGTCACTGCTGGAGAGGGGACATGGTTGCGTGTCCTACATTGCAATCCCTTCTGGTCATGGTGTCTTGCCCCCATCTCTCTGGATGCCGCTAACCAAGGTCTTCATCCCAGTTTGCTGTAAAAGTGGGCCTTTGGTGAAACCAGATGTCTTACCATAGTGTGCCTTAATCTTCTCCCCTATCTTAGGAAGTATTTTCCCCAAATACTCTTTATCTTCTGACCCCTCAGGGCAATACTGGTTGGTCAAGATCTGAGAGAGAAATCTCACTTGTTTCTGGGTTTGCTTATTTTTGAAATCTTCTTTCAGGTTCTTGACTTACAAACAGCCATCGAAAACATTACTGCCTCTTACAACAATGAAACTGTGACACTTCAGGACATTTGCTTAGCCCCTCTCTCACCGTATAACAAGAACTGCACCATTATGAGTGTGTTAAATTACTTCCAGAATAGCCATTCTGTGCTGGACCACAAAATAGGGGACGACTTCTTTGTGTATGCTGATTACCACACACACTTTCTGTACTGTGTACGGTAAGTGGCCAGAGGTAGTCACTCATGTGTCCCATTAATAGTTGAGCACGTACTGTTGCTAGACACTATTCAAGATGCTAGAGACCCAGCAGTGAGCAAACAGAGCAGGACCCTGCCCCATGGGGCTTACATCCCAAGGAGGGAGGTGGATGATGTGCACGTAAATACATGATGTCGTGGTAGGTGGAGATGATGCTCTGAGGAGAAAGATAAGGCCGGGCAAAGGGTTGGGTGTACTGCTCTAGCGTGGAGATCTGCACAAAAGGAAAAGGAAGGAGGGAGCTCCTGGATATCACAAGTGTTCCAAGCAGAACGAGCAGCCAGCGCAAAGGCCCTGGGGTGGGAGCTTTTATGGTGTATAATCCAGGAACAGCAGGTCCCTCTCAACCTTTCGCTTGCGCCTGGGTCAATAACAGTTTCACGTACCCCTACTCCAGCCCCTCAGACTTACAGATAGAAGCCTATGGTGCGTTTTCTTGTCTTTCAAATATAACCTTATATCATGATATTGGACTGCAGCCTCCACTGAAGGGATTGGGACAGGATTATGTGAAGTTTTACATTCGAGGACCCTGCAGCTACTTGCCTTAGGCGGCATGTCTCGCTGGGCAGGATGCTTCTATAATTGAGATTAGTCACCAAGAGAGCGAGGGAGGGAATCTTTAGGCTCATCCTGGTAGAGGAAGAATGTCACAACCTGCCTTCCCTGGGTGCTCTGGACCTGGCCTGGCAACAGTTGTTTAGCCAGTTGAACAACCACAGTGGCTGATTCTTCACCCCGGGAACAGAGGAATTATTCCTTGTCTCCTTCGAGGGCACTGCTCAACTAACCATGCCTCAAGAGCTGAGGACTCTGATATCTGGTTCTAAAGAACTTTGGTGACCTTGAGTTTTGTCTATTATTGGAATAAGACTCTTAAGGCAGTTGGGCTATGTTTAGTCTATCTCAAGGACATCGCCTCTAAAAACACGAGTTATAGGACAATAAGCTCGTGCCCTGCACTGTACACCATCATTCTTAACAGGGTAGGTGGTACAAGAGAGCCAGGGGTAATTTGAAAAAAACATTTAATATCAAATAATTTTTATATTTGGAGAAAAAAATTTACTTTCTCTTTTACAAAATAAAAGTCAATAAAAATTTGAGGAGGGCAGGTGTGGGAGACTTGTGTTATACCGGAGGGGGTGTGGTTTGAACCAGCACGGAAGCGCTGCTGTGCACGCTGTCCTGGGGGCAAGGATTCGGGTGGGTGTGTGGCTGCACTCATGCACGTCCTCTATGACCCCAGACCCTCCAGTGCTCACCTCTTCCCTCAGCCCCCAGCTCTTCCTGGACTCTTCACCTGAAGGTCCTGCGTGGGTGGAGGCAGCCTGCCCAGACCTGCTTCTTTCCCCCTGTGGTTTAATGGCAGTGACAGCTCCCAGTTACTCAGACCTGAGGCTTTATCCCTGAATTCCTCCTGTCCTCACCGCCTTCCTCATGTAGTGCTTGTGGATTTTAGCCTCTGGATGGTCTCTCACATCCATGCTGTGGGATGAAGGGACTCTGCTTCTGGCTGCAGGTCACCTGACCTCCAGGCCTAACGCCATCAGTCATCCGCTCTGACGGGCAGATTGTATGCAAGAACCTCCCAGCGACCAGCCGAGCCCTGGCTGCTGATCCGTGCTAAAGTGCAGGTCCCCTCTCCACTAGCTGTCTGTCTGCAATGCACTGCCCGTCTTCTTTTGCCTGGGCCATGCCACAAACCTCACTAGTCCCCTCCTTGCTGTTTCCCACTTCCACTTTTCACTTTGCCACACAAGCTATCTTCATAAAACAGATCATGGCATCCCTTTCCCAGAAATCTCTCATTTTTCCCGAGGTTCCCCAGTGCCTCCAGGATAAAAATTCAAATACTTAGCCTGGCACTGAATCCTTTTTTTTTTTTTTTTTTTGCACTATCTGTTGCTTGCCTTTTCCAGCCCCACCCCCTCTCTCAGGAGCCCCCTTCGTGGGCACCCCATGCTCTAGGACAGGACTTGTTACTGTTCCCCAAACCACCATCTTGCTCTCATCCCCCCCACTCTTCTCTGTCTCCCTCCTCCTCTCCTCCCGCAATTGTAATTGTATGGAACTCCCTCTTTTCTTCCCTCCCTGGTGAATTCTCCCTTGTCCTTGGAGCTCTGGTGCTCTACAAGCCTCGTCCTTTTGGCAGACTTCCCCCTTGGATTATTGGCTCCCTCTGTGCCTGCGTAGCCCCGTGCACCATGCTGTTGATTGGACTGGGCTGTGTTTGCCTCTCTGAGCCCGTAGAGGAGTGCTGGACCGTAGTCAACTAAGGAACCTCAGGGCCCACACTATGCTTAGAATACAGTCAGCCTCATCAAATGTTTGTTGTATAAATGTTTAAGTCTCCGTGATGTCTTGAGGCTATTCTCATTGGGAGGTGTTTTCTGAATTTTTTGGCAGGGCCCCTGCCTCTCTGAATGATACGAGTTTGCTCCACGATCCCTGTCTGGGTACGTTTGGTGGACCAGTGTTCCCGTGGCTTGTGTTAGGCGGCTATGATGGTAAGTAAGAGAAGCCTTGACTTTTCCTGTTAGGTAAAGAAAGTCATCTTGGTTCTGTCATTAGCATCAAGTAGTAATTATGAAGATTTCATAAATTGGGCCATCTTATTAATTCCCCATCTCTTGAATCCCAAATATAATAAATCCTTTGGCATTGGGTTTGGGTTTTATTCCAGATTTAAAAGAAGTGGATTGTGTTAACCATTTTTAGGTCCCACATGCCTTTGAGAAGCTGTCAAGGCAAAGAACAGTTCCCCAGAGTAATGCAGTTGTGTACATCGATGTTGTCATTCAGTTTCAGGGAGGTCCTGGAGGCCGTGAAGCTCGTTTGTGAACCTCTTAGTTCATGGACCTCAGGTTAAGAACTCTTGTAATGGGGAAGAGATAATAAGTGAAGTGTGTGGAAAAAGAAACAAAGTTGATGGGTTTTTTTTTTTCTTCTGAACCAATCAGTTAAGAATTTGGACACTTTGATAGTGTGAAGAGCAGTTGGTTGGCTCTTTGCTTTTGGTTCCTGTAGCACTTTGGAACATTGTACTTGAGAAAATGGGGTGATGATTCATGTGACACTTTTGGCGTCTGAAACCTAATCTTACAGGCTCAACATGTTTTTCTCTAGCCATTGAAGACGCCAGGTAGGTTTTCTTCTCCACACTGAGTGGCAGGGGAGAAGTTGTGATCTGTATTTAAAATCTACTATGCCTCATAAAATAAAATGTCATTTCCCCCCATAGGGGGAAATTAAATTTGATCTCTACCTAGTATGCGTCTCACCAGAATAAGTTCCATATGGATCAAAGATTGAAATGTAAGAAGTAAAAGTGTTGAAGAACTGGAAGAAAATACAGCAGGAATTTTTTAAAAATAATTTTTAAACGGAGAAGGCATTTCTAAGCAAGATACAAAACTCAGAAGCCACAAAAGGAAAGACTGATGAATTTGACTCCATAAAAATCTTAAATTCATGCGTGGAGAACAAATAGCATACAGTTTAAAAAAAACAAACTGGACAAAAGTATATTAGTATACATAGCAGCATTTCCTTTAATATATAAAGAGTTCTTGTGAAAAAAGAAAAGATCAACAACCCAAAAGAAAAGTGGGTGAAGCCATATGAAAGTTAAGAAGAAATACAAATGGCTTTTAATTGTATTGGGGGTGTGTGCTCACTTTGGCAGCACATATACTAAAATTAATTGTGTGGGGGAAGTGCGTCTCACTTCAATCTCTTTACCTAACAAATGGGCAGAGGCCTAAGAGTTTGATAAAACCCTTCGTTGGTGAAAATATAGGAAATTCTCTGTTGGTGGTGGTGGTTATGTAAATTGGTTACTAGAATGTAAGCTCCAGGAAGGCAGGGATTTTTCTCTCTTTTGTTCACTGATACGTCCACAGTACCTAAAATGATGGCTGGCACAAAGTAGGTCTGAGTAAACATTTTGTTGAATAAAAGAATGAAAACTAGTACAGCCTCTTTGGAAGGCAGTTTGGGAGAATTTATCAAAATTAGAAGAGTTCATTGTTTTTGATTTAGTGATTACACTTTAAGAACTGATTCTACAAATATGAATTTTACACATTTAAAATATGTATAGGTTATTCTTTGTAGTAATTTTATTTGTAGTAGCAAAAAAATTTGCAAAAATGTTCATCAGTTAGGGATTGGCTAAATTGTACTAGAAAATATTAGTAGAAAAAGAATAAGAATAAGAAGCTCTTTATGTATTACAGTAGAGCAGTAGGCCAGATGCAGTGGCACATGCCGGTAGTACCAGCTACTCAGGAGGCTGAGGCAGGAGGATCTCTTTAGGCCAGAAGCTTGAGATCAGCCTGAGCAACACAGCAAGACCTTGTCTCTAAAACAAATGAGAAAAAAAATTTGCTGGGCACAGTGGTGCACACCTGTAGTCTCAGCTACTTGGGAGGCTGAGGCAGGAAGACCACTTGAGCCCAGGAGTTTGAGGCAGCCATAAGCTATGATGATGCCACTGTACCACTCCAGCTGGGACAACAGCAAGACCCTATCTCTTTAAAAACAAAAACCAGAAAAGTGAAATGGAACAATCTTCAAGATGCAGAATTTTTAAATGTAAAGTACAGAACAGTATATTACTGTTTGTGTAATTAAGAAGGAAAGGGAAAGAATATATGTGTTTGCTTGCGTGTATGCGGTAAGTATCTCTAGAAAGAGTTGCAGATGGTCACAGTATGGGGAGAACTAAGAGAATGGCAATGGGGAAAAACAATGTTCACTGAACACCTTTCTGCTCTGTTTGAAATTTTTGCCATGCACATACTCTGCAGTTAACAAAAAAAATTATTCTTCCTGAATGATAACTGTGCCTACTTCAGATAAAGAATTATTTTTATTCATGAACTAAACTGCATACAGACTTTCTGTAAGCTGCTGTTTTATTCTTAGAGCACAGGGATAGTCTTTAGCTGCAGTGAGAAATCAGTCTGCTACCTGTTTTGTGATTTTCCCCTTGTATATATCTAATTTCTGCATGCTTGTGATCAGCTTTTTGATGTCACATTTTTCCTTTCTAGATCAAAACTACAATAACGCTACTGCCCTTGTGATTACCTTCCCTGTCAGTAATTACTATAATGATACAGAGAAGCTCCAGAGGGCCCAGGCCTGGGAAAAAGAGTGAGTCACTCACGGAATCTGAACTTGACTTGTGGGAAGCTGGACTCTTGCAGCAAGTGCTTGAAGTTCATTCTCTAAATTAGCCGATGTCAGCTCTAAGTTGTGATGTTTTTTCACTTGATAGTAATGATACTAAGAAATGTGTAAAACAAATTTTTCTTTAAACAGATGGTTTAAATAGATATTCCTGCACAAGAATGCAGAAGTATGCAAAAATGTTCTTTGCATTGTTTTCTAACAGTAAAAACCAGGAGCACGCTGAATGTTAGTGTGGGAGATGAGGACAGTAGAATAGTATGCGATCATTAGAGACAATGAGGTTAATAAATGGTTCAAGATGTATTAAATAAAACCCACACTCAGCATGTTTACATAAATGTATGATGAACATACTGTCCATGCTTAGGAAAAATATCAAGTGAATGACCTGAGAAATTAACTGTTTGTAACTTGTAGAGGACAGGAAGAGAGGACTTAGGAGGACAGGGGACAGTTACTCTTTCTTTATACCCTTCAGTGCTTTTAAAAAAAAAAGTTTTGCTGGGTGCGGTGGTTCATGCTTGTAATTCCAGCACTTTGGGAGTCTGAAGCGGGAGGATCACTTGAGGTCCAGGAGATTAAGACCACCCTGAGCAACGTAGTGAGACCCTGTCTCTATAAAAAATTTCAAAAATTAGCCAGATATGGTAGTGCACACCTATAGTCCCACCTACTCGGGAGGCTGAGGCAGGAGGATCTCTTGAGCCCAGGAGTTGGAGGCTGCAGTGAGCTATGGTGGTGTCACTGC
>NW_012153874.1:590975-650611 GCF_000956105.1 Propithecus coquereli
TGATGTCATGTTTTTGCCTTTATTTACTCTTGATTCACTGTGTTCAAAACTGCCTTAAATCCCCGTTTTAATTGTATGTAACTTTTCTGTTTCCTGCATCTGTTTTCTTCAGTTCCAATTTTTTGGTTTATCTTAAAGTCTATTTTACATAATCCAATTTTTTCTGATTTGTTCACTCCATCACCTAAGAATGTAAGCTTGTAAAATACATTGCTAGGGAAGACCTAGAAATTTTTTCATATCTTCTCTCAAACTGAGAATTATACTTTTAAGTCTAGACTGGATATACCCATGTAAAAAAATAACAAATAGGACAGAAAACCCTTTGGCCAGTGACTGACCTATGTCTTTGCCACATCCCTCAGGTGGACTCGAAGGTCTCCCTAGGCATCGCGGGCATCCTGATCGTGTTGAGTTCGGTGACGTGCTCGTTGGGCATCTTCAGCTACGTTGGGATCCCCCTGACCCTCATCGTGATTGAAGTCATCCCGTTCCTGGTGCTGGCTGTTGGGGTGGACAACATCTTCATTCTGGTGCAGACCTACCAGGTATATTTCCATATTCTCACGGAGCCTGGCAACTGTCCAAGTACCAGGGTCCATGAGTGGCTCTTCAGTGCTGCATCTGTGAGTGTGGCCAGTGAGGGGCTGTGTTTCCTTTCCCCATATGGCTTGTTGGGCTTCTCAACTTGTTATGGCCATTTTGGGACCAAGAATTTTACCGCTTCTCTTTGGTTGGTGGAATAGAAAGAAACTGAGAATTTTGTTTTAAGTGGTATCTTGTTTCGCATGTATGTAAGAAGAGCTAACACACTTTTGGAAAATATTTAACAGTATGACTGCTGTTAAAATGATTCTCAGCATAGTATAGGAGAATGGTAGATTTGTTCAAAAGTGCCACTAAAAAGGCAGAAGGTCGGCCGTGCTTGGTGGCTTACACCTGTAATCCTAGCATTCTGGGAGGCCGAGGTGGTAGGATCGCTTCAGGTCAGGAGTTCAAGACCAGCCTGAGCAAGAGTGAGACCCCTGTCTCTACTAAAAATAGAAAAATTAGCCAGGTGTGGTGGCACACGCTTGTAGCCCCAGCTGCTTGGGAGGCTGAGGCAGGAGAATCACTCAAGCCCAGGAGTTTGAGGTTGCTGTGAGTTAGGCTGACTCCAGGGCACTCTAGCCCAGGTGACAGAGCAAGACTCCATCTCAAACAAAACAAAATAAAACAAAACAAAACAAAAGGCAGGTCTACACATGACCTGCTGCTTTAGGAAGTGGTCTCAGTCATCTTACAGGCCCTGAGTAGAGGCTCCATGGCATGTGCAAGTGTCATTTAACGGTCCAGCAACCTGCAGCCTGTTCCATGTATTTTCCTGATAACATGATCCAGTCTTTCCTGGATTTTCTCACCTGGTACCTAGCTCAGTGGTTCAGAAATACTTGGAACAAATTAACATGAGAACTTTGGGGTCCCCCATCAAAGTTTATATGCAGAGAAGACACTGCTAATCACCTACTAATCATGCTTCCTTTCCCTTGAGTTAACACAAGGCAACAAAGAGGTGGCATTGTTACTGGGAAATTCTAACACCATGTGTTTAATTTTTTTTTTTAAAGAGAGATGAACGTCTTCAAGGGGAAACCCTGGATCAGCAGCTGGGCAGGGTCCTAGGAGAAGTGGCTCCTAGCATGTTCCTGTCATCCTTTTCTGAGACTGTAGCATTTTTCTTAGGTAAGTATGCTTTAAATTCTACCAATCCTGTAGTTCGAGCCTGGAAAAAGAAGGATCTGGTATTTGAATATGCCTCTGGATGTTGCCTCCTTTTTGAAGCTTTATTCTGCAATTGGAAAGCATCACTGAGTGGACCGCAGAAAAATTGGCGGCAGTATCTTGGGTATCACTTTGCAGGTGGCTTCCTTCTCCTGTTAAGTTTCAGGACAGTGTTGAGATCAGTATGAGAGAGGCCTAGAGTGCATATGGCCACTTCCCCCTTTTAGTAGCCACAGCGAATGTTGCAGTGTGAAAGTGACATCCTTGCGCAGCCGCGGATTCCTCCTCAGTGTAAAACCTGAAGCACAGCTCCCGGATCCCCAGGCACTCGCCTGTGCGGTGTCTTGCTGTTGCTTTCTCCTGTGTACACACAGCTCACTGTGGAAGCAGCCTTGTTAATGAGCAGAGCTTCTTGAGTCTTCCCTCAATACAAAAGTCAGCACCACTTCTATGTTTCTTTCATATGGAGCAGTCACCAGATAGACTCGCTAGGGGGCTGCCTGCCCCGTCTCTGAAGTGTAGTAGGAGATCAGCGATTCTGTCTACTGTAGAGGAGGCTGCAGTAGAATCACCCAGTCCAGAGAAGAAGCACCATCCACAGGTCACAAACTGAAATGCCTACATGGCTGCAGGGTCGTCTTGCACAGCGCCATCGTAGCTGGTAGTCTTTCAGCGCAGACATGCTGCTCGCATAGTCTTCGTTTCCACAAAGCAATGTGCTTTTGAAACCTGTGGCCCGTATGGTTCCTTCTGATGAACACAGGTGCAAAAATAAACCAAAAAAACTTTCTTCTTTTAATCTCTATCGTAAGAAAACCAATGCAAGTGTGATGATAATGGCAGCTGAGACTGTGCCTCAGGGTTGGAGTGACCTCGGCAGGACAGTGGGAGCAACGGGAACTGTGGCACCCTCAGTATGCGTGTCCCGCCTAAGAAGGCAGTTAGTTCTATGTGGCTGGCTCAGTGCTGCGAGGTCTGTTGTGGTTTGTTTTCAATCAAGTTGTGAATCTAGATTTTTGTGTAAAATGCCATTGTTAAATTTTGCCTACTTATCTTTTGAAAAGTTTTTTAATCCTAAAATGGGTCAGTATAGTGTGAGGCATACAAGATATATCTGATTCATGAGCTATTGGTTTGTAGTTTCTGAGTCTTAGCCTCGTACCTTTGATCTTCATTTGCTTGTAAACTGTCTCTTGCTGTGACTACACTGGGAGGCTGATATTGTTGCTATAACAGCAGATGGAAAATACTGGCCCTCTCAGAGTGAAGCATGGAAGATACTCTAAGAAATGGCCTATATTAGTGGTTCTCAAATCTTACTGCACATAAATTTGCCTGAGAGCCTGAATGCAGTAGAATTGGGTTGAATTCCTGTTGTATCTTGTTTACGGAGGATGGGGCCAGGACCCAGGAAGCTACGTTTTTAACTCCCTGAGTGGTCTGGTGCCAACACCATTGTGGAAAGCACTGGGCCCACAGACTCTTCTCCCAGTCTGGGCTGGCAGCCCGCACGCCTTGCAGCAGGCCTTCTCGTGGGTTCGGCCTGTCCCGGCTCCTTATGTCTGTGTGTGCGCGTGGATGGGAGACTTACAGCGCGGCCCCTGCTGTAAAGGGCAGTGACACGGCTCTCTTCTCGCCCTGGCAGGAGCACTGTCCATGATGCCAGCCGTGCACACTTTCTCTCTGTTTGCGGGACTGGCCGTCTTCATTGACTTCCTCCTGCAGATTACCTGTTTTGTGAGTCTCTTGGGGTTAGACATTAAACGACAAGAGGTAAGTTGTTACCAGGACTGTAATCTGTTTGAGTCTCGAATCTAGATGAAGCAGCCAGAGGGTATTTTCTATGACCTTTGTTCCTCTTTTTCCCTTCAGAAAAATCGACTAGACATCCTCTGCTGTGTCAGGGGCGCTGAGGATGGAACAGGCGTGCAGGCCTCAGAGAGCTGTTTGTTTCGCTTCTTCAAACACTCCTATTCCCCACTTCTGCTGAAGGAGTGGATGCGGCCGATTGTGGTACGTGCTTATCTGCGGTTCTTCTCTTTCTTTTCCCCACAACAGACTGTCACATGCCTTCTAAGAAATCAGACAGCTTGAGAAGGAGACTCTGACACGTTAAATATATATACAAAAATGCAAAAGCAGATACATAACAATAGATAAAGTATTTTTCTAGCCAGTTTTTATCAGCCACTATAAGAGTTTAAGTTTTTATTTTAAAATAATTAGATTCACAGAAAGTGTCCAAGGTAGCGCAGGGAGGACACAGGCAGCCTTCACTCAGATTCTTCCAATGGTACATCTTAGTAGCACAATATCAGGTCCAGGCATTTGACATTGGCACTGCGTGCGTGTATGTGAGTTCTGTGTCATTTTATCATGTGCGTGGATTCCTGTAACCACCACTGCAATCGAGGCACAGAACTGTCCCATCAGCGCACACAGCTCCTTTGTGCTAATCACCCACCTCCCCCCAAGCCTCGTCCCCAGCAACTGAGGGAGCTTTTTATAGCTTCTGTACCAACGTAGCCAACAGTGATCAGTGATAACTCATCACTTCTCTAAAAGAATGTAAATTAGTTTCTAGCAATCAGTCTTTTATTTTTCCCGGTTCACTCATGAGGAAATAGAAACTAAGAGAGGTGAAATGACTTGCCTGCCCAAACTCACTCAGCTCCTAAGTGGCAGAGTCAGGATTTGAACCCAGGAACTTGAACTCTGGATACTGTGATCTCAGCCACTGCCCCATACTTTCTGTTGTCTTACCATGTCATTTAAACATGCTTTTCAGTTTCGAAAACTCCTGCTTTTTGTGTTTAAGAATTTATTTCTGTTTTTAAGCTCATTATTACAATAGGTAATCACTGTCTTATAATTCACTTTCATTCCAGATAGCAGTTTTTGTGGGTGTTCTGTCATTCAGTATCGCAGTCCTGAACAAAGTGGAAATTGGATTGGATCAGCATCTTTCAATGCCAGACGTAAGATGCTTTCTTTTTAATTTTAACTTGTTGAACTGTTAATGAATAAATTTTTCAAAGCATGCATGCAGGTGTTTCGAGCTAAAGCCTCTAAATGCAGATGGTGACAGGTTCTCCGGTGTTATGGGAACTGCCCCAAAGCTATGTCAATGTGGGTCACCTTGGCATTCTGGATACTCAGACCCTCTGGGGCAGAGCCACAGAGCATAAGCAGCCAGTCTCATGACGTTTCCTCCTGATCGTGGGACTAGCAGGAGAAGCACCCTAGGGCGCGGGGAAGGCTGGCTATGTCAGGAGTCAGAGTCCGAGCTAGGGCATCTTGGCCAGGAGCCTCCCAGCAGTGTCTTCCTTGTTCTTAGTGACCCTCCTCTGGCCTGCTGACTGTCAGAGCGTTCATCCTTTCTCCTGCTCTTCCATCTTTCTTTCAGGACTCCTACGTGGTGGATTATCTCAAATCCCTCAGTCAGTACCTGCATGCGGGTCCACCTGTGTACTTCGTCCTGGAGGAAGGGCACGACTATACTTCTCCAAAGGGGCAGAACATGGTGTGCGGCGGCGTGGGCTGCAACAACGACTCCCTGGTGCAGCAGATATTTAACGCGGCGCAGCTGGACAACTAGTCAGTACTACCCCGTCGTCCCGCACTTCGGCCCAGGCAGCCAGAAGGGCTCTCGGCCTGGGAGTCAGCTTGAAATGTCTCCCTGAAAACAGACTTTCTTGGAGAAGTTATTTTTGTTCAAAATGTATGTTCAATGTAGCTTTACGTGAGCAAAACCTCTTAAAGGACTAATGTACCACTTAATACTTGAAGGTTTTTTTCATTAAGTGCTAACATAGTTTTTCTTTTGCCTGGTAGCAATACAAACATAGAAAAGGAAGTTAGGTTTTAAGGAGAAGTACTGAATCTAAACAGTTCCTCCCCGTGAGTAAGGCAGTAATTCTTTCTCTCCTCTCTAGTACCCGAATAGGCTTTGCCCCCTCGTCCTGGATCGACGATTATTTCGACTGGGTGAGGCCACTGTCTACTTGCTGTAGGGTCTACAATACCAGTGGCCAGTTCTGCAATGCTTCAGGTACTTCCATCTCTTCATCCAGATCTTTCCCTTTTTTCTGAAAAACGTTAACATTATCATTTAAAAATCATTTGCATTTTGCAATTTATACCTAGTCATAGGCCAGAGCTGGGTCTCATTCCCTTTGTCGTCGTCCCTTTCCTCTGTCATTCACACTGAGATATGTCACGTTTCTGTCTCGGGGCCCCATTCGGGGCTGCAGGCTGAACAAGGTCCATGACTGGGGACTCTGGTCTCTCATCCTATCGTGACTACACCAGTTGCCTCTCAGGAAATCTGCTTGAGGGAAGAAAATGTTGTATAGTCTGCCTTAAGATGAAATCGATATTTCAAATTTACTAAACTATGGAAGTTACATGTGGCCAAAGCTTTTTTTTTTTTTTTTGAGACAGAGTCTCACTCTGTTGCCCTGGCTAGAGTGCCGTGGCGTCATCCTAGCTCACAGCAACCTCAGACTCCTGGGCTCAAGCGATCCTCCTGCCTCAGCCTCCCGAGTAGCTGGGACTACAGGCATGTGCCACCATGCCCGGCTAGTTTTTTCTATATATTTTTAGTTGTCCAATTAATTTCTTTCTATTTTTAGTAGAGACGGGGTCTCGCTCTTGCTCAGGCTGGTTTCGAACTCCTGAGCTCAAACAGTCCACCCGTCTCGGCCTCCCAGAGAGCTAGGATTACACGCGTGAGCCACCGCGCCCGGCCTGGCCGAAGCTTTTGAGTAAGGGGAAAGATTGAGGAAAGTAATTTCCCTCATTATCAGTATTGTTAAATGTTTCTTAAAAAATTCTACTGGTACTCAAGAGTAAATTGGTTAAAGAAAAAGAAAAAAAGGTAGTGACCATTCTTCTAACGATTGTCCCTCTGTCCGCGTTTCTGCTAGTGGTTGACCCCGACTGCATCCGCTGCAGGCCTCTGACTCCGGAGGGCAAACAGAGGCCTCAGGGTGGAGACTTCATGAGATTCCTGCCCATGTTCCTTTCTGATAACCCCAACCCCAAGTGTGGCAAAGGGTAGGTGCTGGGGAGCCGTTTCAGATAAGTGCCCACTTCAGCTTTCATTTGCTGTGGAAACCTAGGGGAGGACTGGGGTGAAAATAGTTGCACAGGAAAGTCCTTTTCTGTCGCCCCACCCCACCCTGACCCAGGCAGTCCTTTTGCGAAAGTAGAAACCAAAAGAAAACACCTCACAGGTTTCAGCTGAGTCCGTCCTAGCCTGGATATTCTCCCCTTGTGCATCTCTCTGTGTCCTGGCCCCCTGGGTGCGTGAATGGACGTGGATTCCTGCACACGTCACTAGGGGGGCTGAGGGGAGGACGAACACACTGGTGGTTCAGAACACGGAAGAACTTCGGTCTGTTCAGTTGCGCCGATGGCACGTGGGACGGTGTCTTCCTTTGGTAATGCTATCCTAGAGGAAGGTTGCATTGTTTAGCCCCCCTGCTCCTTGCCAGCCTGTCCCTGTGTGAGGTTGTGGGCTGTCTAACTCCCCTGTCCAGGCAGACAGCCAGTCCCCACAGAAGCCAGACATCTGTCCCGGAAATAGTGAAGATGACTAGAAGTCTCCAGGGATTGATTTGGAAGCTTTTGTAGGCGAAAGATGAGTATCCGCATGTATGTTAGGTAAACCCTGGACATAACTGTTTACACAAGAATATAAATGAGTCACATCAGTTAATCGTATACATCATGTCTGTGTTTTGAGATCCGTACTCAGTACTGTGGGCCAACTCCTTCTAAAAATAAAATAGAAATGAGTCTTGCAGCTCGGTTTGCTTGCAGACTAAATTCTCTGACCTACATGAAACAAATTGAAGGGCTTCTGTTTTTATGAAGGCAGCAGCCACCATTTCAGGGAGCCTCCCATGTGCAGTGCCGTGCCAGGCACCTCAGTGACATTATGTCATTTATCACACGGCCTGTGAGTCGTGGTCGTGTACCCATGTGCAAAAGAGGAGATGAAGCTCAAATTAGGTAACTTTGCCCAGGGTCACAGGGCTGAAATTGACTCCAGGGCCCTTTACCCTCCTTGTTTCCTGTTACACAACAGGACTGAATAAACTGTGTTTGATTACAAGCCAAATCACACAGAGAAACAACAGCAGCTGTGCACCGCAGAAACCAAAGCAATAATGAAAAGCCAGGCTGGGAGAGAATAAGCTAAACCTTCCCCGTGCCTGTCAGGAGGCCTCCTCCGTCCCCCAATGTACAGCCAGCCCTGACCTGGGCCCAGGCTCAGTGATTCCGCTCAGCCTCGCACGCGCAGATTCTGCCAGTACTTTGCAAGGGGTGGCCTTTCTGACACCCACTGACTCTTCTCTCAGGGGACATGCTGCTTACAGCTCGGCAGTTAACATCCTCGGCAACGACACTGGGGTCGGAGCCACATACTTCATGACCTACCACACCGTGCTTCAGACCCCTGCCGACTTTATTGACGCTATGAAAAAAGCCCGACTCATAGCCAGTAACATCACCGAAACCATGGGCATCAACGGCAGCAGTTACCGCGTCTTCCCGTACAGGTAAAGCCTGGCGCTCCCCTGTGGGTGCCACTGCCAGGCTTTGGCTCTGACGCCTGGGGTCCTGAGTGCAGGTGAAGCATATCGAGGGCAATGGCATGGGGGGCGGAATCTTGAGCCCCTGCCGAGGTATGAGGGCAGGAGACACAGACCTTGGCGTCTGTGCTTCCTCATGGCCTGCAGGCCACACGCTGTACGGTAGCACAGGGCAGGGCACGTGGAGCGCAGGCTGCACAGACGGGCCAGGCGACGTTCTTGGCCAGCAACTGACCAGTATACCCAGCCACTGATTGAGACAGTGCTTTTATGTAAACTTCTCTTTTTCACATTGGGCTTTTTTTTCCTGGCAAGAAAAGTATTACGTGTGAAATACTGAATTTGGAAACCATAGAAAAGTAGAAGAAACAGTGATTTTTTTTGTTTTCCTCCAACACCATGATCTCACTTAAGACAAGACAGCCTGTTTTCCTTTAAAAGAAGTTCTCAGAGTACGTGTCCTAATTCCTGGGAAGAACTGGTTAACTTTGCCAAAAAATAAATAAAAAGCATTTTCTCCCCAGGCCACGCACAGACCCCACTTGACCTAAGTGCTGTGGAATACTGTCTGTAAATGTCTGTATAAAGTAGCATAGATTGGACTCAACAAGCAGAAACTTTATAAAATACATATTTTGGATCATCATTAGGCCCTTCTTTGGGTGTTCAGTGGCCATCAGAGATCCAGTTTTATTACTTTAGATGAGTCTTGCAAACAGCCCTGGAGGTTTTCTGCAAGGGCTGGCTCTCAGGGTAGTCACAGCTCGCAGCAGCGGCAGGATGAATGTGGGGTCCCAGGAGTGAGAGCGAGCTTTAACGGGGTCTCCCCCTCCTCTCCAGTGTGTTTTATGTCTTCTACGAACAGTACCTGACCATCATTGACGACACAATCTTCAACCTCGGCGTGTCCCTGGGAGCAGTATTTCTGGTGGCCACGGTTCTCCTGGGCTGCGAGCTGTGGTCCGCAGTCATCATGTGTGCCACCATCGCCATGGTCTTGGTCAACATGTTCGGAGTTATGTGGCTCTGGGGCATCAATCTGAACGCAGTGTCCTTGGTCAACCTGGTGATGGTGAGTCCTCGTCCACTCTCCAGTTGTCCCTCACGCCTGTGTCACCTAAGTGAATTGTTTCTTGGATTCCACATAAACCCTAAAATGGGAGTAAAATACCAAGTCTGGCTCTTGGCGCACAGAGAGGTGGGACAAGCGATAGATGGAGTCAGGACAGGGCATGGAAGGAAGTATTGAGGGGACATCTGGGAACAAAAGTACCTTAAGGATAATTTCTGTTCAGTTTCTTTTCTTGTTCCTTGTATCTGTATTAGTGGGGTTCATATGCTTCTGGGGGCATGGCAGTGAGACCTGAACAACGGAAATGTGATTTCATGGCCGAGGTATTCTGCCTGTAATTCGTTATTCTGAAGGGATTGCAAAAGCAGGTAGCCTATTGACAACAAGATGTTAATTTTTATTTAGAAAATTGTAAACCAACCCCCCCCCCATGGGACTGTGACCAGTGCCTCCCCTAAGGTTGCCAGCTGCTTTTCAATAGTCAGTCTTGGCTGGGCACGGTGGCTCACATCTATAAACCTAGCACTCTGGGAGGCCAAGGCGGGAGGATTGCTTGAGGTCGGGAGTTTGAGACCAGCCTGAGCAAGAGAGAGACCCCATCTCTACTAAAAAACTTAGCCAGGCATAGTGGTACATGTCCATAGTCCCAGCTCCTTGGGAGGCTGAGGCAGGAGGATCGCTTGAGCCCAGGAGTCTGAGGTTGCTGTGAGCTAGGCTGACGCACTCTAGCCCAGGCAACAGAGCGAGACTCTATCTTAAAAAAAAAAAAAATTCTTGAAGCTGTGAGTATGCAAGAAGGTATTCATGGAAAATACAGACAGTGCAGCTGTCCTTTCAGACATGAACCCTGCTTCAGGTGGCATGGTAGTGAGGCCCCAAGTAAAGAAGTCATGACAGTATGCTGGCTCAGTGGAGAAGGGGTGACCTTAAAGGGTTTTAACAGCTTCCCCTGATAAAAGCAAATGCGCCATGGAAAACAGGAGCCTTGGGCTCTGCCTAGAGGGTCCCAAAAGTTTCCTGGTGCAACTTAGGTTGGTGTGATGGGGCCTCATATTGTGAGTCAGAGGGGATGCTCGGGGCTCCTCCAGCACCAGGGTGCCTGGTGACCCCTCATCCTGGGAGAGGGGTGGCTGCTTAGGATTTTCAGCAGAAGAGAAACCTCCTCAAGGAAGCACTTTATTTCAGAGCTGTGGCATCTCCGTGGAGTTCTGCAGCCACATCACCAGAGCGTTCACAGTGAGCACGAAAGGAAGCCGCGTGGCCCGAGCGGAGGAGGCGCTCGCCCACATGGGCAGCTCCGTGAGTATCCCGAGCAGGGCACGTGGGCAGAAACCAAACGGCAAGTGCCCGCTCGGTGACTGCAGAATTTCAGTCCCTTACTGGGAAACAGCACCTGAGGATGACAAGCTTTCAGGCAATGCCTGGAGTAGCCACGTCTTGTACGGAGCTGACACTCTGCAGAACACACCTGTTGGTGTGACTGCTTTGTAGGTGGCAGTGTGGTTGAAGTAGGAAAACAACAGAAAAGTTAGACTTGAGGGAGCTGAAAGTTTTGTCCATTTATTAATAGAACACAGGCCAGCGCCATGTGTTGAAAGCAAGGGAGCGCCCCGGTTCCAGAACCCAGGGTGCGATTTGTGGCTGGTGTCTGGAGAGCCTTGTCCGTTCAGCTGTGTATCCTGGTTGGCCTTTAGTCACCACACAGAATAGTGTGAGAATGAGAACCGAAACTTTGTCTTGTGACAGTTTTTGATACTTAAATATGTTATTTCAGTTTAGAGACAATACTGGTGTCTATGCAAAATACACAGCTTTTACCCTTATAATACCTCCCCCGCCCCTATACAGTAGCAAATAAAACAATTTGGGGTGGAATGTAGTGTTCCTTCTCAGTAACTCTGAAAGCCGGGGTTCAGTACCTCATTACTTTGCACCTTGAATATTAAGAAATCCCTGCATGAGGAAGTATTCCATTATAGGTTGATAAAAGTGGTTTCTAACACCGTATCTCTTCTTTTAGGTATTCAGTGGAATCACACTTACAAAGTTTGGTGGGATCATGGTGTTGGCCTTTGCCAAATCTCAAATCTTCCAGATATTTTACTTCAGGATGTATTTAGCTATGGTGTTACTGGGAGCCACCCATGGCTTAGTATTTCTCCCCGTCTTACTCAGTTACATAGGTAAGAGTTCTCATTTTAAAAGGGTGGCACGGAAGAAGCATGATGCTAGAAGAAAGTCATACCGTGAGGCATCGTTTTAAAGTATTTGCACTTGTGCTAATGGGCATTTGATAAATGATACCAAGTTAAATATTTCTAAGAAGAAAAATCCTATCCAGGGGCTTCATGATTGTCCGAACTACTTCATTAGCAGATTGCTAATGTTTTTTCTGGAGGCTGATGTGTCTGCTTCACAAAGGCCTGAAGTCAGCCCTGGAGTGAATCTGGGCGCTGGCGGGCCTGGTGCCCCTCCCTGCTGCCGGGAGAATGAGCACGTCGACACCGGGTCACACGCCAGCCCCGCTGGGGAGCAGCTGTGTTTCCTGCACTACTGTTTTAGCAAAACGCTGCCTCTGCTACTTGCCTCTTGCTTTGAGACCATCCTTATGATCTTTCTACTTCAGCTTGCACAAATGACCCACGGTCGAAAGGAGAACAGTACTGATTTACTTGATTTATAGGTTTGTAACTAAGTCGAAGCACTGAAATGGAAGATTTAGAAAATGAGGGGCTTCTTTCATCTCTGGGGGACCTAATTCTTCTTCTCTCTCATAGGACCGTCAATAAATAAAGCCAAAAGTCGTGCCACTGAAGACCGGTACAGAGGCACAGAGCGAGAACGACTCCTCAATTTCTAGCCCTCTCACGGGGTTTGGTGACTTTGAACTGTGTCTAAGGGTCAGTTTACCACTGGATGGTGGCTGCGTCGTCAAGGTGAGGTCGAGCACCGACGTTCCCAGACATCAGGCTGACAGCAGCAGCTTCGGCGGAGCGCTTCTGAACTCAGGAATGCATGTGTGACTGGTGCGGCACTACTACATCTGAAGGCAACCAAGGGACACTAAACCTCCCCCAGCTGCTTCAGGAAAGAAAGAAACCTCATTCTTCGGCTAGTGCAGTGTGACGCTAGGATGGCTGCCTGTGATCTGCTCACCGACACTTCTTAAAGGCCAATCATATACTGTCTCCTTTTTTAGGAGTGACATTTGAGGACATTGTAGATACACTTACTATAACATTTTGTAGTTTAAAGAGCTTTATTAATGCAATAAATTAACTTTGTACACATTTTTATATTTAAAAAAACTAGCAAGTGATTTCAGAAGGGTGTAGGCCTCATTAGAGCTTGGTCTCCAAAAACCTGCTTGAAAAAAGCAACATGTTCCTCACAGTGTTCGCCTGTAAAGGAAAACAGATTTACTCACCACTTAGATGTGGCATGAAAAGAAAACGAGAATACAGCTCACAGGTGTCCTGGGTTTAACTTCAATAAAGTACTGTTTTCCTAAGCTTTGGGCTGCCCTTTCTGTAGCAAAACTGATATACCTTCACAACCCCCGGCAAATCGCCATCCGCTTTGAGACACAAGTAGAAAAGCTAAATGGGAGAGATGCTGACCTGTCATTATGGTAACTAAGTGCCACCTTGTACATGTACTGATTGAGCTAGGAAAAGCTGGCAGACCTAAAACAGAGTCAAACTTGAGTTTGATTAAAGAGTTCTGTTCCTTCCCCATCCAAAAGCAAAAGATACCATAGATTTTATAACTCTTTGGCAATGAGAATAGCTAGTATTTCCTGCCTGAGACAGAACTGTTACTTTAATAAGCCCCAGGTCACTTAAAACCCTCAGCCACCATTTGCTTTCTTACTCCTGACTCTTCAAAAGGGATATTCCAAGATCAGCTGTCAGACACAGGCTGTGTCCAGACTGCCTGAACTGGGTCCTGCATGTCTCTCGACCCCAAACGCACCTCCACAGCATAATCCAGACTCCGTCGGCATAACTGAATTCACTCTACTACAAACAGCGGGCAAGGGCTAGGTGGGCTGTTAGGAAATTTTGTTGTTCACAAAAAAGCTACCCCAGAAGTCGTCTTTGCCTGCCAGCTGCCACTGTGCTTGCTACTATTCTGAGTCTGCAGTTACCCCAGGTTTTTTCATTCGTACCATACTCTAACCTGGTGTGAAATTAGGGCTCCCTCGCAAACGCTGGTTTCGCTGTTCAAAAAACCGGAATATAGTATAGAAAAGCATGTTGTCTTCAGTCTGCTTCGCAGCATCTAGAAATTTTCGTGCAGAAATATTATCGTGGCCACCAATGCCCCGGATGAACCTTAAGGCAGCTAACACTTGGTGTTTGGAAAGAAGAACTTCTACTATTTCATCATTTGCTGTCGAAAGTCGCTAGAAGTAAGGGAGAGAGTCCAGGTAAACGTGAGCAACAGGAACAGAAGTTTATGGAGCCGAAAACTGTTAGCAGAGTTACCTTCAGCATATCCAGAGACAGCTGATGAGCAGGAGGATAGAAACTCTCCAGGGATAACAGCAGACAAGCCTGAAACAGAGATGTTCAGACCAGCTTCAGCTGGAAGGTTAAAATTAAGTTTTTAATCACAACAAAAGTAAAAAATCTGGCAAATACGTACCAAAGGTTTGGAGTCACTGAGGACGTGGTACTGCAGGAACTGATGCAGCATATAGAAGAGGTTGTGCTGGACAAGCGTTTTGATAACAAGTTCATGTAAGTAGTGCTGAGGACGAAAGCAAAGGACATTTCCAAATCGCTCCACAACAGACAAGAGGGTAACTGAGGACTGTAGCTATTCTAACTGACGGGCAGAAGTTTCGGTTATTGCAAGAAGTGGTTTCATTGTGCAGGTAAGAGAACCGAACTCATTACACTTCTCATTCCAACTAATGAGATCATTAGGGAATGTAGGAAAGCCACTCAAAATTCTGAGTCAGGTATGCAGACCCTTTTAGCATAGGAAAGAAGCATCTAAGATCAACTGACAGCACTTTTATTAAAAAGAAAAATTCCTGTTCCTCTAACTTGGGGTGACAAAAACTGCTTTCAAGGTACCTACCTGTACTGCAATCTGAAACTGGTTGAGAGAGCGAATATATTCCATCAGCACAGCTATCACAAATTTATGAGGCATCTCCTACAGAGAATAGTAGTAGTTTTATAAATATCAGAGTTGCAAAAGGGGCTGCACGTAACTCCTCGTTTATCTGCCCCCTCCCTTGTTCCCACGTTGAAATGGCCCAGTGTTAATGTTTCGCTGGTTTTGCACAAATCCCCCCAGAATTTCTCCGGCCCCATCAATGACTGTGTTTTAGACCCGAGTATTAGAAGCCAAAGTACCAGTGCCAGCCAAGTCCTCACCCAGTGCTTCTAACCACATTATGAGGTCTCCTAATTCTCCTCAACTCCCTTGTTTCGAGCACACTCAGTCCAGAGGGGCAGGAGCGGCTGCCCACCTTCTTTTCCACAAAGGCGGACAGCACGTGGGTGTACACGTCAGACTGGTCCAGCACCGCCTGGGTCCGCACCGGCCTCCTGAGGAGCGGGTTGCTCCGGCTCTGCCCAGCTTCCGCGGCCTGGAACGGGACGCCACACATGATCTTAGTCCTCTTGTAGAGGAATGGTGCCGTTTATGTCTCATCCAGAAGACTGACTTCCTAGATGTAGGCCTCAGATGTGAACAGAAGACACTTATTTGACAACTCAGATAAAACTGTTTTTCCTGTGCTGGCTGGGGAGCAGTCCAGGAAGTCACAGTTGGTCGTATTGAAAATAGTCCAATGTTCACGGTGGATGGAACTAAAAAAGTCACACTTTAACCTCTTATAATTTAACTCCCTAATTTTCTTAATCCTGGCCTATGTGGCATTTGTTATCTAGTAAAAACAAAAAGGCTTGCTGCATCCTTGTTTTAGGAAGCCCTGACCCCACGATAAATGACCGGCTTGTGCAATGCATCGCTATCGGGACTTTTATAAGCCACAGCTCCCCAAGCATCACTGAACAGCAGAGCTCTGTGAGAGGCCTTGACTATTTTACCAATGTTTAAGAGCAGTCTAGATCCACGCAGATTCTGCAGTAGCTGTGGGGTGTGGCCTGAGAACCCGCCTTTCTAAGCAACTCCAGGTGCAGCCCGTCGCTGCTCAATGGCCCACGCTCGAGCAGCAAGGGTTTCTGCAGCCCAGCAGACAGTGTGGGAAAGCGTGGAAACTGCCATTTGGGATCAGAACTGATTCCCACAGCGCCGGACAGCAGCAAGACCAAAAGTGGGGTCTAGATGGGTTCGGCCATCCCTCGTGTCTGACGGAGGACAGGATGGACACACTGTCCAGGCAATCACCCCTCATCAGTAGCCTGCTGCAGACCTCTCGTCCTGGAACAGCTAAAGGGGAGGGCAGTGCTGGGTTCTTTGCTGTTTAAAACCACTTCCATTTTTGCTTTAGGATTAATCAGATCCCTGAAGTGATATAATTCATTCTACTTGTCCTAAACTTTCCTTATTTCTAGTTTAAGATATGATGTACTCAAGACTTCTACTGTACAAGGCAATAGAAGAAAAAAAGAAAAAAAAAAAGATATGATGTACTAATAATAAATACAAGAGGCCGGTATAATAAGCCATATTGATTTTTTCCAGCCCTTCACTGCAAACATCTGATGCCTACTAAATGACAAGCACGGTGCTAATATTAAATCACTGTCTTAATAGGATACTGACCAAATTCTAGGAAAAGTCTTATTTTTAGAGATATTACACCCTTAAAAGGAAAGGAAGAAGGTGTGGCAAATAGAAATTTCTAATTTCCTAATCACAAAAAATATTTACTAATATTTATAATTTACTAAGTCCAGGCTCTGGCTCACAGAAAGGCATATAAAGCAATGCAAAGCTGAGACTGATTTTCTCATCTACACAACACAGGTAAACCAAGGATCAACGTGTAAGATCCAACACAGACTGAAAACAAAAACTGACAGCATTAAGTGAGATGCAGCCTGAGGCTCACAGGAGGCAGGAACTGTTAATTTACCCGCCACCCTGCCCTGGCACGCAGCAAGTCTCAGTGACCGATGTTCTTCTATGATAAGTTTGCATTATAATGACTTAGCATATATCGGGGAGGGCAGAGGGAGAGGAGGAGTCCTTCATCACAGTCCGCATAACTTACCATTGTGTAACTCTGCTCGGCATCCAAGTACTTCTTATACTCATGGTTGAGTTTATCAAAAACAGTGGCTATCACAGGCAGCGTTGCTCTGTCTGACTCACTTAACACTGGAAAGGACACAGCAATCACACAGATCAGACGCCTTTGTGTAATCTTCAGAATTTCGACACATTGCTACGATAACAATGACGCTAGTCTCAAAGGGTTACAACACAAACGTACCTTTACAGGGCATTTAAATAAATGTTATATTTTAACTGACTGCCACACTAGAAAGAAACATTTTTTCCTTGGGGCCACAGTGTTTTATTACGAAAATAGAATAAAAACTTAGAAAACAAAATGATCCTTTCTAACTTAATGAAAAATTTGTTATTTTTTATTATTTTCTGTGCTTGAGTTATATGCAACTTGAAAAATAGTTCACGCAGCAACCAAGGTGAAGAGACATGTGAGTTACAGATGCTTTATGAGGCCCTGGGCTCAAAACTAGCATGAGTTAAATACAATTCACATGGCAGTTAGTGTGTTAAAGGCCTGACCCCTGGAAATCACTCACAGCCCCTTTGTGGTTACTATTAAAAAACACAGATGTGGCAGGTATCAGTAGGAAACTCTTAGATTCTTAAAATAGACATATATGCAACGAGAGACTCGGATTCTGGAAGATGTTTGTTTTAAAAGCCAGGGATGGTGGCCCACTACCCTCATGTGTGCCCACGTTTAGGTCTGCTTTCACCTAGAACCAACTATTTAATAGTCTACTGATGTCTCTAGAAGTCTTCTTTTTTTTTTTGAGTCTTGCTCTGTCACCCATGCTGGAACTCCTAGGCTCAAGCGATCCTCCTGCCTCACCTTCCATAGTAGCTGGCACCAACACCCAGCTGATTTTTATTTTTTGTAGAGACAAGTCTCACTACGTTGCCCAGACTGGTCCTGAACTCCTAGACTCAGGCAATTCTCCCACCTTGGCTTCCCAAAGTGCTGAGGTTACAGGCGTGAGCCACCACGCCTGGCCTCTGCAAGGCATTTTTATATTTAGCAGGCATTCTAGGGGGTTAAATAATCCATCCTTCACATAACGAATGAGGTTACAGGTTATAGACAGGTGTAAAAATGTGGCCCCCGCCCCTACCCCATAAAACTGGGCAGCACAGGCCTAATACTAGAACCAGAGCAATGGGGACAGATTCCTCTACTTACTCTGTGAGCAGACAGACAGGATGACCATCTTGCATTCCTTTCTCTGGAGAAGAAAATCCATCAATCGTCCCTTATCCGGCAAGAGCTTTACTATGGGCTCAAGTTTCACTTGGAGGTTCCAGAGGTAACCTGGATTTTAAGAGGCAGCAAATTTAACAGTATGATGCAAATCAGAACAAAAGCCCCAAAAGTGGTTTCCCTAAACATTTGTGAGGAAGATGGGGGGAAGGGAGGAACTGCAAAGTATGGTTAATGGCTTTCCTTCCTAAGCAAAGCAGAGCCAGGACATTCAGGAACATTGACGACAGAAGGACTATGTCTGCACACTTGGCTGACTCCTTAAAACAAACAGCCTCTGCATTCAGAGGTGCATCGATGGTGCATCTGCCTAAATATGGAGGGTGACAAGTCCTTAATTCCGAATGGTATCTTCCCCACACCTAGTCCCCCCTTTTAACATGTAATAGTTCCTACTTTAAAGTAGAAAAAGCAGTTACCATATGGCATCAACTTCAGTCCTGCACTTTGGTTTCTCCTGCACTGGCTCATTAGGCCAAAAGGTAAGAGGCTTCAGTGGATTTCATAATTCCTCCACGTACCCATCCACGAATGTACTGAATGAACGCCCACCCTGCCTGGCAGGCACAGTCTGGTGCGGCCTTTCTCAGTTGGGGTTCCGCAAGAGAATGGAGAGCTCCATAAAAAATAATCTGCGTGATCACTTTCTCAGTTCTCAAGGCAGATACAGAACTAGTACCATTCCAGATGCATAAGAGAGAAGTGAATTCGTTATACACAGTGGATGCCTATGGCTTAGGGCTAATTCTCTCCTTAGAATTCTCCTTGAAAATCCCAGGATAAGACAGGAAAATACACAGATGACTAAAGACTAATGTAGAAAGTTCTCCAATAAAGATACAAGGTAATCACCCAGGAAGAGACAACTGACAGGTTGAGGGAGGCTCCACCAGCCAGGTGAGGAGGAGCAGCAGCTCCCAGGCACACAGAGAACAGAGAAGGGCACAGGTAACCCATGGGAACGCTGGCAGAGGAGAGAATGCAGACACTGTGCCATGGAGCCTGGCTGTTCAGAATGGGCTTACGGTGGGGCAATGGCCATTCTTAGTTGCTGCTTTAATTACAAAAAGTAACATATGCTCATGATAAAATGAACACATAGTAGACAACAGAGTGTACAGTGAAAAACAACCCCATTCCCAAGGCTAAAGGGAGAGGTCATATCTCTGAGATTCACCTTGAAAACGTCACTGGCTACAACTGTAATCCAAGGTCAACAAGCACTATTTCCTAACATGACAACTGTCCCCCACCTGACCTACCTTGGCTTGCGCTGATGATGATGTCAGGTTGAAAGACAATCCAGGATGAAGAATCTACACGTTATAGGAAATTCTAAACCAAGAAGAGATAAAAACAAAAGGCAAAGCCAGCTTTGATTAGCATCCACCCCTACCCCCACATGCTGGGGCCACCCTAGATGCCAGGCCCCCAGACGTAAGGGAAGCTCCCCTTGGGTGGCTCTCAGAGCGTAAATGCACGCTGCCTAGGGAGGGGCTGTTGGACCACCCTGTAGAGAAGGAGCCAGCACTTTTCCTTTTGTGCTCAGTGCCAACGCCTTTGTAAAGGATACAGAGTTTGCATGGAATGGGAGACTGGCTGGTCACAGCAGCAGGACCTACAAATTGAGAAAACACAAGTGTGATGATATGGTCAGAAAATGCTGCAAATACCAGCACTTAAGATGCAAAAGTCAATGCTCCTTAATGCCGTCAGTAAATGCTTACTCGATTATATTAATAGTTAAGTAAGGAATTAGTGTCATGTCTCACTAATAACACATGCGGGGCGGAAGGAGTCCAGAACAATCCATGAAAATCTCCCCAAGAAGGAGAAAGCATGCCAAGGCTTCATTCGCAGTGGTGTCTGGTTTCCGAATAACCACAGATGACTCATCAGCATTCATGCGCACACATCAAAGAACTGAGAAATTTACCTGGATGATTCAAAATCAAATGCCCAGATAATTCACTGAGAATGTTCCAAATAAAATGGTTTGTGGCTTCATTATCTAAATAATTAGCTCAATTATCCATAGCACAGAGCAGATCCATACACAAAGAGTTCACCTGGGAAGCAGATGCCACATGACAGGGCCCTCTAACAACCTGTTACACCATTCTTGTGCCATACGGGCAGCCCTACAAGCTACACGATTGCCAGTTCTGTTCCAGTTACCCAGGTACAACCAGAAGCCAGGTTTCAACCAGAGGGTTGGAAAGGTGGTCATTCTGAACAGACCACCCAAAGGCAGGACATAGCCAGTCAGACAAGCTTTAGCAAAGAACCGTCTCGTGTTGGACGTAAGAGTAAAGGTCTGAACTGAGCAAGCGCCCTCAGCTCTGGCTGCCCGGCACACTGACTTGCACGCTCTCAGGTGAGAGCTTTAGTTTTGAAAGCCCTCCTAGGCTGGGCGAAGTGGCTCATACCTGTAATCCGTGGGCAGGCGAAGCAGGAGGATTGCTTTGAGGCCAGGGGTTCAAGACCAGCCTGTGCAACATAGGGAGATCTCTCTATAAAAAATTTAAAAAATTAGCCAGGCACGGTGTCTCTCACCTGTAGTCCCAGCTATTCAGGAGGCTGAGGTGGGAGGATCATTTGAGCCCAACAGTTGGAGGCTGCAGTGAGCTATGATTGTACCACTGCACTCCAGCCTGGGTGACAGAGTAAGACCCTATTTCAAAAAAAAAAAAAAAGCTCCCTACATCAGCAGTCCCCAACCTTTTTGGCACCAGAGACCAGGTTCATAGAAGACAATTTTTCCATGGACTGGGGGTGGCGAGTCGGGGGTGCATGTGTGTGTAGAGCTCAGGCGATGATGCATGGCCCGTTTCCTAACAGGCCACGGACTGGTACGAGGCCACAGCCCAGGGGTGGGGAACGCAGGCCCTAGATGATCCCAATGTGCAGTCAGAGTGAGAACCACTGCTCTAACAGGCCAAAAGCAGAAGGGAAAAGGGTGGCTGACTCTTCCCAAAATCGCTGGTTACATCTTTCAAACAGCCCTTTCAATTCCTGAATGCACACCCACCCACCCACCCAGTGGCAGCGCATGGTGGGCAACATACACAGATGCACCAAGCCTGCCAGGAGCTTAACCACCCAGCAGGAAACACAGAAGTCATTAACCTCAGAAAATGCTCCACCAGCCCACACTCCCTAGAACTGCAGAGACACGTGGACTGCTGAATTCCTCCTGTCGATGTTGGCCCCCAGGCTGTTATTTTGACTATGCCTGGCATTTGTTTTCTTACAACTTGCCAGGTAGAAGCCGACTACCTGCCTTCTCACTGGCCCTACACCACAGGAACAGAGCTAAAGGTTCTAAATGTTGTCCTTCCCCCAATTCACCAGCACTCACCTTCATGCCAAGTGGGCAGTCGACTCAAGATCATCACTTAACACAATCTATTCTTTTAATGCTAACATTGATGAGGGAAAAGGAAGGAGCTGGAAAGAACACTGAAGGCCAAAGACCTAAATGTCTGTGAGAACCAGCTCCTTCCTCCCCACCTCTGCCAAATGTTATTAGGCTCCTGGTTGGTCCAACAGCACCGGGTGGGCAGGCCAGAGGCGGTGCTCTTGCTAAACTACCAGCTGGAGCCCGACTCTTAATCTTCTGTGTGAAGGATACAAGGAAACCCTGACTGCAGGCTGGGCTGACCCACTGAGTGCCATGTGACAGGTACTCCTTTTATTTTTCAGAAAGAGTCTCACTCTGTGGCCCAGGCTGGAGTGCAGTGGCATGATAATAGCTCACTGCAGCCTCAAACTCCTGGGCTCAAGTGATCCTCCTCCTTCAGCCCCACCCCAGGGCCTGGGACTATAGGTGTGACACCACACCTGGCTAAGTTTATTTGATCTTTTGTAGAGAAAATGGCAAGGGTCTCAGTATGTTGCCCAGGCTGGTCTTGAACTTCAGACCTCAAGCGATCCTCTGACCTCAGCCTCCCAAAGTGCTGGGATTACAGGTGTGAGCAACTGCCCCCGGCCAGTATTCTTTTAATTTTAATGTTTTGTAATTGCAAAACAATGCAATTACAACAACTACGACACGGAATGTGAGAAAGACAGGGAAAAGTGATCCCAAGTTAAAATAATAACCATACAGCCAAATTTAATTTCAGGGTTACTTGCAAATAGAAAATGTTACGGGCGTATTCAACATTAAAAAATGTTAAAAAATTCAGCTTAAGTGAATCTTTCAGCTTAATCACAACTCCCCATTTTAAAGCTCAGGGAAAAGAAATCATTCTAAGTTCTTCAAAAGGAGATTTGTTATCTTACAAAGTGCCTTTCACAACACAATTTTAGCTTACATGATCAGGAGTTGTATTTTAAAAAAAAAAACAAATGGCCCTTCACCAAAATCAAACAGATCTAGGAATCTCATTTAGTCTCCTCGTTCCTTCTTTTTTTTTTTTTTTTTTTGAGACAAGGTCTCACTCTGTTGCCCAGGCTGGAGGGCAATGGTGCAATCATAGCTCACTGTGACCTCAAACTCCTGAGCTCAAGCAATTCTCCTGCCTCAGCCTTCTGAGTCGCTGGGACTGCAGGCACCGCCACCACACCTGGTTAATTATTTTTTATTTTTGTAGAGATGAGGGTCTTGCTATGCTGCCCAGGCTGGTCTCGAACTCCTGGCCTCTTAAGTGATCCTTCTGCCTTAGCCTCCCAAAGTGCTGGAAGTACAGGCATCAGCCACTGCGCCTGGCCCTCCTCCTTCCATTTTTAACGTGACTCCCAGAGATCATAGCAAGAACACAACCATGTGGTGAAACAGCAGCCCAGACTCCTCTACAGAACCCCCCTTTACCTGCCATGGGGATCTGATAGGGCTGGATCGATCGAGCCGGAAGCACGGGGTGGTGGAAGGTAACGGCGCCGTCAAACTCGCCCCGCAACTTAATGTCAAATATGACCGATGTCTGTGGGGGAGAAAACACAAGACTGTGGGGCCAAGACAAATCATGGTGTGGCATGTCTCTCATTACTTCACATCTCACTGCTGAGGTCAGTTTCACGGTCCGCATTTGCGTTCCCTCCCTACAGGCGAATTTGCCATTAACACCATGGCTCTCTTATAATACCTTTATTTCTCCCCACAAATATTTCCTGCATTTATGACATTCCTTTGAAAAGCTCCAAGTGATTTAAGCAGATCTTTTTCACTTTAACTTGCAGCATCTTCGCTAGTTAAAGACTTAGTGTCACCACCCTCCACGGAGGTCTAGGAGGGAAGCGGCTTCTCTAGCACCAGAGGCCCAGCTAACGGCCTAGAAAACGCAGAGCCCATTCCAGCTGTCCTGGGCCAGAGCCCCAAGACCATCATCATCCGCGCTGCCGTCTATGCTCATAAACAAAGTACAGAACTCATGTACTCACAGCACACAGTGGCTTCCCACCTGTTCTAAAGGTCAAATCTCCTCATGTGTTATTTTCTGAAATAGTTTTTCATTACCCTTAATTAACTGACAGGGAATCGCTTTTTCTCAACCACTTAGAATATCAAACCCACTTCCATCTGGAAGACCAAAACTTTTAGCATAAAAATGCAATTTCTAGTCCTTGTTCAGAATGTCTGGCCAATTCTGACAAGGCTTCTAAACAACCCTGCTGTGTTCAAATGCAGAGTAGATGCGTGTGTGTTCAAACACACACAGCTCACACCTCTGTGTCCTGGTGATGCACGACCACAAGGTTGTCCACCACGTTTAGGGCAAACTTCCCCGTCCTGTTTAACTTCAATATGTGCATCTTCTTACAGGCACCTTCTCTGCAGGACGATAAAAAGAAAAAAAAAATAGATCAACAAGCTTTAGTTCACATTTTAAAATCAGAGGAAGAGGGAAGAAAGCACTACATGTACCGTGGCAGATGATACAGGACCACCTCCGCGCCTGTGCTATTGGAGGTCCGAGAATGATGCCTCAAGAAGAGAACGTAAAGCTGCCCGTATCTAATGAGAGAGCAAAGAGACCGAGGTCACAAATGGCCATTTAAAATTCCTCTACTCTATACGGGGCCACAGTTAAGTAAATTATGAGATATTCACTTAATGGAATTTTTTGCAGCCAACGAAAAGGTTTACAAAGTGCCATTAGTCAAACAAAGCCTCTTATCTTTATAAAGTAGAAAGGAGAAGGCAAAACTAAACACAGCCTGATCATAATCTTTTGAAAGAAAACCACAAACCTAAGCACAGAATCTGAAATGACTGGAAAGAAATACATGCTGTTAATATAATTATCACTGAGTGATAACCTAAGTATTTTCTTTTCCTGTTTTCCAAGTTTTATATGATACATACATATTCCTTAATAAAAGGAAAATATAATCACTATTCATTTTCAAGTGCCATCTCATCAATGCTGCTGTGAGCAGTTCCTGCATGCACATGATCTCCCCAGTGGTGAACGCTGGGCTGGGCCTGCCCCAGGGCTGAGGGGACCAAAGACAGAGGAGTGGGTCCCATCTCCACTTCAGTCAGGACCACACTCACTTTATCTGCCTTCTCAAGTGGGATGCCACAGAAGAGCACCTTTTTTAAAAAAGAAAAAGCATTCTACTACTAAAAAATTTTTTTAAAGTTTGGAAACCACTGTTTTAGGCCACTGAAGAATCAGAAGTAATTCTGAAGCAAAACAGAGGTAATTGTTGAATCAGAGATATAGGGGGTTCTTTGTATTAGTTTCTATTTTTCTGTGTTTAAAATTTTCATTACAAAGTTTAAAAATTAACTGAGCTATCTGCTTTTCCAAATGAAAACGTACCTTCCTATATAAGTAATTCAGTTCCATGTTTGTTAGATTAAAAACTTAACCTATTTTCTTATTTTGAGCAATTATAATATCAGTTGGCTTTAAAAAAAAAACCCTTGTTAAGCTTCAACTCAGAGTGGAAAAGAAAATCTAAAACTAAGATACCTAAGAAATAAATTGGCTAATCTCATTTTATCAGCCTAGAAAGGTAAAAAGACTTCCCTAAGACCGCAAAGTTTGTATAATCAAAAAGAATGCCAAGAACCTGCCAAGAATACAGTTTTCTATATTCATAAAATGTAGGTGCTACATAAACGGGACCGGGAGCGTTCCTCGTTATGTGTTCTAGGAGTTCCTGTCCCTAAGGACAGAGCATCACCATGGTCCTTGTAACATACTCAGCACACTCCTTCTAGTCCTTGTATCACAAAAGCGAGCACAAGAGGGAACTCTCTCGAAGCCAGACATACATGGTAGCCATCGCAATGTCTCTCTCCGAAAGGCTGAGTTTAGTTGACTTGGGCGCAGCTGGTAATTCAATCTCAAACTTGGGCAGCTTCGACATGGTGCCAGCCTGTTCAGCGGGAGGAAAAGTTTACTAAACCCCTTCGATGTTTTACCATTCCCCACGTAAAATCAATGAGGACAGTCGCACAGGACATCTTTCCATCCCTTCCAACGTCCCACCACGCCCTCTGCTCAGTGTCCGGCTCCACAGCATGACTCATTCTTGGCGCACACGGTGGTGCGGTGCGCCCCCTAGTGGTCACGGGTGGGAGGTTATGGTTGGAAGAAACTGGCCCCTAAGGTGCTTGCCGGGTTAGGACGTCAGAGGAACAGGGTAAGAGGGGGGGAAGGGAGTGTTTTAAGGGGAGGGTTACTCCTACCCTAAAATAAAAAGGCTGCAGGACATTCTCAAGGACTGTGGTGGACAGCAGAATGACAGCACTCTCGGGGCAGTACATGTACCAATTCACGTTGATGTTGTGGCTCTTCAGCAGTTTCAGAGTCCGTTTCTCTGGTAACACCTGAAGTGAAGTTTAAGAAACAGAATCTTCACTTTCAAAACAGCGAAATGTCAGAAGATTGATATATTAAATTAAGAAAATAAAAAGCAGGGAGAAACCCACTGAGTTAAATAGAAAAGTATTATTTTTTTTTTTTTTTTTTTTTTTTTTGAGTCTTGCTCTGTCACCCATGCTGGAACTCCTAGGCTCAAGCGATCCTCCTGCCTCACCTTCCATAGTAGCTGGCACCAACACCCAGCTGATTTTTATTTTTTGTAGAGACAAGTCTCACTACGTTGCCCAGACTGGTCCTGAACTCCTAGACTCAGGCAATTCTCCCACCTTGGCTTCCCAAAGTGCTGAGGTTACAGGCGTGAGCCACCACGCCTGGCCTCTGCAAGGCATTTTTATATTTAGCAGGCATTCTAGGGGGTTAAATAATCCATCCTTCACATAACGAATGAGGTTACAGGTTATAGACAGGTGTAAAAATGTGGCCCCCGCCCCTACCCCATAAAACTGGGCAGCACAGGCCTAATACTAGAACCAGAGCAATGGGGACAGATTCCTCTACTTACTCTGTGAGCAGACAGACAGGATGACCATCTTGCATTCCTTTCTCTGGAGAAGAAAATCCATCAATCGTCCCTTATCCGGCAAGAGCTTTACTATGGGCTCAAGTTTCACTTGGAGGTTCCAGAGGTAACCTGGATTTTAAGAGGCAGCAAATTTAACAGTATGATGCAAATCAGAACAAAAGCCCCAAAAGTGGTTTCCCTAAACATTTGTGAGGAAGATGGGGGGAAGGGAGGAACTGCAAAGTATGGTTAATGGCTTTCCTTCCTAAGCAAAGCAGAGCCAGGACATTCAGGAACATTGACGACAGAAGGACTATGTCTGCACACTTGGCTGACTCCTTAAAACAAACAGCCTCTGCATTCAGAGGTGCATCGATGGTGCATCTGCCTAAATATGGAGGGTGACAAGTCCTTAATTCCGAATGGTATCTTCCCCACACCTAGTCCCCCCTTTTAACATGTAATAGTTCCTACTTTAAAGTAGAAAAAGCAGTTACCATATGGCATCAACTTCAGTCCTGCACTTTGGTTTCTCCTGCACTGGCTCATTAGGCCAAAAGGTAAGAGGCTTCAGTGGATTTCATAATTCCTCCACGTACCCATCCACGAATGTACTGAATGAACGCCCACCCTGCCTGGCAGGCACAGTCTGGTGCGGCCTTTCTCAGTTGGGGTTCCGCAAGAGAATGGAGAGCTCCATAAAAAATAATCTGCGTGATCACTTTCTCAGTTCTCAAGGCAGATACAGAACTAGTACCATTCCAGATGCATAAGAGAGAAGTGAATTCGTTATACACAGTGGATGCCTATGGCTTAGGGCTAATTCTCTCCTTAGAATTCTCCTTGAAAATCCCAGGATAAGACAGGAAAATACACAGATGACTAAAGACTAATGTAGAAAGTTCTCCAATAAAGATACAAGGTAATCACCCAGGAAGAGACAACTGACAGGTTGAGGGAGGCTCCACCAGCCAGGTGAGGAGGAGCAGCAGCTCCCAGGCACACAGAGAACAGAGAAGGGCACAGGTAACCCATGGGAACGCTGGCAGAGGAGAGAATGCAGACACTGTGCCATGGAGCCTGGCTGTTCAGAATGGGCTTACGGTGGGGCAATGGCCATTCTTAGTTGCTGCTTTAATTACAAAAAGTAACATATGCTCATGATAAAATGAACACATAGTAGACAACAGAGTGTACAGTGAAAAACAACCCCATTCCCAAGGCTAAAGGGAGAGGTCATATCTCTGAGATTCACCTTGAAAACGTCACTGGCTACAACTGTAATCCAAGGTCAACAAGCACTATTTCCTAACATGACAACTGTCCCCCACCTGACCTACCTTGGCTTGCGCTGATGATGATGTCAGGTTGAAAGACAATCCAGGATGAAGAATCTACACGTTATAGGAAATTCTAAACCAAGAAGAGATAAAAACAAAAGGCAAAGCCAGCTTTGATTAGCATCCACCCCTACCCCCACATGCTGGGGCCACCCTAGATGCCAGGCCCCCAGACGTAAGGGAAGCTCCCCTTGGGTGGCTCTCAGAGCGTAAATGCACGCTGCCTAGGGAGGGGCTGTTGGACCACCCTGTAGAGAAGGAGCCAGCACTTTTCCTTTTGTGCTCAGTGCCAACGCCTTTGTAAAGGATACAGAGTTTGCATGGAATGGGAGACTGGCTGGTCACAGCAGCAGGACCTACAAATTGAGAAAACACAAGTGTGATGATATGGTCAGAAAATGCTGCAAATACCAGCACTTAAGATGCAAAAGTCAATGCTCCTTAATGCCGTCAGTAAATGCTTACTCGATTATATTAATAGTTAAGTAAGGAATTAGTGTCATGTCTCACTAATAACACATGCGGGGCGGAAGGAGTCCAGAACAATCCATGAAAATCTCCCCAAGAAGGAGAAAGCATGCCAAGGCTTCATTCGCAGTGGTGTCTGGTTTCCGAATAACCACAGATGACTCATCAGCATTCATGCGCACACATCAAAGAACTGAGAAATTTACCTGGATGATTCAAAATCAAATGCCCAGATAATTCACTGAGAATGTTCCAAATAAAATGGTTTGTGGCTTCATTATCTAAATAATTAGCTCAATTATCCATAGCACAGAGCAGATCCATACACAAAGAGTTCACCTGGGAAGCAGATGCCACATGACAGGGCCCTCTAACAACCTGTTACACCATTCTTGTGCCATACGGGCAGCCCTACAAGCTACACGATTGCCAGTTCTGTTCCAGTTACCCAGGTACAACCAGAAGCCAGGTTTCAACCAGAGGGTTGGAAAGGTGGTCATTCTGAACAGACCACCCAAAGGCAGGACATAGCCAGTCAGACAAGCTTTAGCAAAGAACCGTCTCGTGTTGGACGTAAGAGTAAAGGTCTGAACTGAGCAAGCGCCCTCAGCTCTGGCTGCCCGGCACACTGACTTGCACGCTCTCAGGTGAGAGCTTTAGTTTTGAAAGCCCTCCTAGGCTGGGCGAAGTGGCTCATACCTGTAATCCGTGGGCAGGCGAAGCAGGAGGATTGCTTTGAGGCCAGGGGTTCAAGACCAGCCTGTGCAACATAGGGAGATCTCTCTATAAAAAATTTAAAAAATTAGCCAGGCACGGTGTCTCTCACCTGTAGTCCCAGCTATTCAGGAGGCTGAGGTGGGAGGATCATTTGAGCCCAACAGTTGGAGGCTGCAGTGAGCTATGATTGTACCACTGCACTCCAGCCTGGGTGACAGAGTAAGACCCTATTTCAAAAAAAAAAAAAAAGCTCCCTACATCAGCAGTCCCCAACCTTTTTGGCACCAGAGACCAGGTTCATAGAAGACAATTTTTCCATGGACTGGGGGTGGCGAGTCGGGGGTGCATGTGTGTGTAGAGCTCAGGCGATGATGCATGGCCCGTTTCCTAACAGGCCACGGACTGGTACGAGGCCACAGCCCAGGGGTGGGGAACGCAGGCCCTAGATGATCCCAATGTGCAGTCAGAGTGAGAACCACTGCTCTAACAGGCCAAAAGCAGAAGGGAAAAGGGTGGCTGACTCTTCCCAAAATCGCTGGTTACATCTTTCAAACAGCCCTTTCAATTCCTGAATGCACACCCACCCACCCACCCAGTGGCAGCGCATGGTGGGCAACATACACAGATGCACCAAGCCTGCCAGGAGCTTAACCACCCAGCAGGAAACACAGAAGTCATTAACCTCAGAAAATGCTCCACCAGCCCACACTCCCTAGAACTGCAGAGACACGTGGACTGCTGAATTCCTCCTGTCGATGTTGGCCCCCAGGCTGTTATTTTGACTATGCCTGGCATTTGTTTTCTTACAACTTGCCAGGTAGAAGCCGACTACCTGCCTTCTCACTGGCCCTACACCACAGGAACAGAGCTAAAGGTTCTAAATGTTGTCCTTCCCCCAATTCACCAGCACTCACCTTCATGCCAAGTGGGCAGTCGACTCAAGATCATCACTTAACACAATCTATTCTTTTAATGCTAACATTGATGAGGGAAAAGGAAGGAGCTGGAAAGAACACTGAAGGCCAAAGACCTAAATGTCTGTGAGAACCAGCTCCTTCCTCCCCACCTCTGCCAAATGTTATTAGGCTCCTGGTTGGTCCAACAGCACCGGGTGGGCAGGCCAGAGGCGGTGCTCTTGCTAAACTACCAGCTGGAGCCCGACTCTTAATCTTCTGTGTGAAGGATACAAGGAAACCCTGACTGCAGGCTGGGCTGACCCACTGAGTGCCATGTGACAGGTACTCCTTTTATTTTTCAGAAAGAGTCTCACTCTGTGGCCCAGGCTGGAGTGCAGTGGCATGATAATAGCTCACTGCAGCCTCAAACTCCTGGGCTCAAGTGATCCTCCTCCTTCAGCCCCACCCCAGGGCCTGGGACTATAGGTGTGACACCACACCTGGCTAAGTTTATTTGATCTTTTGTAGAGAAAATGGCAAGGGTCTCAGTATGTTGCCCAGGCTGGTCTTGAACTTCAGACCTCAAGCGATCCTCTGACCTCAGCCTCCCAAAGTGCTGGGATTACAGGTGTGAGCAACTGCCCCCGGCCAGTATTCTTTTAATTTTAATGTTTTGTAATTGCAAAACAATGCAATTACAACAACTACGACACGGAATGTGAGAAAGACAGGGAAAAGTGATCCCAAGTTAAAATAATAACCATACAGCCAAATTTAATTTCAGGGTTACTTGCAAATAGAAAATGTTACGGGCGTATTCAACATTAAAAAATGTTAAAAAATTCAGCTTAAGTGAATCTTTCAGCTTAATCACAACTCCCCATTTTAAAGCTCAGGGAAAAGAAATCATTCTAAGTTCTTCAAAAGGAGATTTGTTATCTTACAAAGTGCCTTTCACAACACAATTTTAGCTTACATGATCAGGAGTTGTATTTTAAAAAAAAAAACAAATGGCCCTTCACCAAAATCAAACAGATCTAGGAATCTCATTTAGTCTCCTCGTTCCTTCTTTTTTTTTTTTTTTTTTTGAGACAAGGTCTCACTCTGTTGCCCAGGCTGGAGGGCAATGGTGCAATCATAGCTCACTGTGACCTCAAACTCCTGAGCTCAAGCAATTCTCCTGCCTCAGCCTTCTGAGTCGCTGGGACTGCAGGCACCGCCACCACACCTGGTTAATTATTTTTTATTTTTGTAGAGATGAGGGTCTTGCTATGCTGCCCAGGCTGGTCTCGAACTCCTGGCCTCTTAAGTGATCCTTCTGCCTTAGCCTCCCAAAGTGCTGGAAGTACAGGCATCAGCCACTGCGCCTGGCCCTCCTCCTTCCATTTTTAACGTGACTCCCAGAGATCATAGCAAGAACACAACCATGTGGTGAAACAGCAGCCCAGACTCCTCTACAGAACCCCCCTTTACCTGCCATGGGGATCTGATAGGGCTGGATCGATCGAGCCGGAAGCACGGGGTGGTGGAAGGTAACGGCGCCGTCAAACTCGCCCCGCAACTTAATGTCAAATATGACCGATGTCTGTGGGGGAGAAAACACAAGACTGTGGGGCCAAGACAAATCATGGTGTGGCATGTCTCTCATTACTTCACATCTCACTGCTGAGGTCAGTTTCACGGTCCGCATTTGCGTTCCCTCCCTACAGGCGAATTTGCCATTAACACCATGGCTCTCTTATAATACCTTTATTTCTCCCCACAAATATTTCCTGCATTTATGACATTCCTTTGAAAAGCTCCAAGTGATTTAAGCAGATCTTTTTCACTTTAACTTGCAGCATCTTCGCTAGTTAAAGACTTAGTGTCACCACCCTCCACGGAGGTCTAGGAGGGAAGCGGCTTCTCTAGCACCAGAGGCCCAGCTAACGGCCTAGAAAACGCAGAGCCCATTCCAGCTGTCCTGGGCCAGAGCCCCAAGACCATCATCATCCGCGCTGCCGTCTATGCTCATAAACAAAGTACAGAACTCATGTACTCACAGCACACAGTGGCTTCCCACCTGTTCTAAAGGTCAAATCTCCTCATGTGTTATTTTCTGAAATAGTTTTTCATTACCCTTAATTAACTGACAGGGAATCGCTTTTTCTCAACCACTTAGAATATCAAACCCACTTCCATCTGGAAGACCAAAACTTTTAGCATAAAAATGCAATTTCTAGTCCTTGTTCAGAATGTCTGGCCAATTCTGACAAGGCTTCTAAACAACCCTGCTGTGTTCAAATGCAGAGTAGATGCGTGTGTGTTCAAACACACACAGCTCACACCTCTGTGTCCTGGTGATGCACGACCACAAGGTTGTCCACCACGTTTAGGGCAAACTTCCCCGTCCTGTTTAACTTCAATATGTGCATCTTCTTACAGGCACCTTCTCTGCAGGACGATAAAAAGAAAAAAAAAATAGATCAACAAGCTTTAGTTCACATTTTAAAATCAGAGGAAGAGGGAAGAAAGCACTACATGTACCGTGGCAGATGATACAGGACCACCTCCGCGCCTGTGCTATTGGAGGTCCGAGAATGATGCCTCAAGAAGAGAACGTAAAGCTGCCCGTATCTAATGAGAGAGCAAAGAGACCGAGGTCACAAATGGCCATTTAAAATTCCTCTACTCTATACGGGGCCACAGTTAAGTAAATTATGAGATATTCACTTAATGGAATTTTTTGCAGCCAACGAAAAGGTTTACAAAGTGCCATTAGTCAAACAAAGCCTCTTATCTTTATAAAGTAGAAAGGAGAAGGCAAAACTAAACACAGCCTGATCATAATCTTTTGAAAGAAAACCACAAACCTAAGCACAGAATCTGAAATGACTGGAAAGAAATACATGCTGTTAATATAATTATCACTGAGTGATAACCTAAGTATTTTCTTTTCCTGTTTTCCAAGTTTTATATGATACATACATATTCCTTAATAAAAGGAAAATATAATCACTATTCATTTTCAAGTGCCATCTCATCAATGCTGCTGTGAGCAGTTCCTGCATGCACATGATCTCCCCAGTGGTGAACGCTGGGCTGGGCCTGCCCCAGGGCTGAGGGGACCAAAGACAGAGGAGTGGGTCCCATCTCCACTTCAGTCAGGACCACACTCACTTTATCTGCCTTCTCAAGTGGGATGCCACAGAAGAGCACCTTTTTTAAAAAAGAAAAAGCATTCTACTACTAAAAAATTTTTTTAAAGTTTGGAAACCACTGTTTTAGGCCACTGAAGAATCAGAAGTAATTCTGAAGCAAAACAGAGGTAATTGTTGAATCAGAGATATAGGGGGTTCTTTGTATTAGTTTCTATTTTTCTGTGTTTAAAATTTTCATTACAAAGTTTAAAAATTAACTGAGCTATCTGCTTTTCCAAATGAAAACGTACCTTCCTATATAAGTAATTCAGTTCCATGTTTGTTAGATTAAAAACTTAACCTATTTTCTTATTTTGAGCAATTATAATATCAGTTGGCTTTAAAAAAAAAACCCTTGTTAAGCTTCAACTCAGAGTGGAAAAGAAAATCTAAAACTAAGATACCTAAGAAATAAATTGGCTAATCTCATTTTATCAGCCTAGAAAGGTAAAAAGACTTCCCTAAGACCGCAAAGTTTGTATAATCAAAAAGAATGCCAAGAACCTGCCAAGAATACAGTTTTCTATATTCATAAAATGTAGGTGCTACATAAACGGGACCGGGAGCGTTCCTCGTTATGTGTTCTAGGAGTTCCTGTCCCTAAGGACAGAGCATCACCATGGTCCTTGTAACATACTCAGCACACTCCTTCTAGTCCTTGTATCACAAAAGCGAGCACAAGAGGGAACTCTCTCGAAGCCAGACATACATGGTAGCCATCGCAATGTCTCTCTCCGAAAGGCTGAGTTTAGTTGACTTGGGCGCAGCTGGTAATTCAATCTCAAACTTGGGCAGCTTCGACATGGTGCCAGCCTGTTCAGCGGGAGGAAAAGTTTACTAAACCCCTTCGATGTTTTACCATTCCCCACGTAAAATCAATGAGGACAGTCGCACAGGACATCTTTCCATCCCTTCCAACGTCCCACCACGCCCTCTGCTCAGTGTCCGGCTCCACAGCATGACTCATTCTTGGCGCACACGGTGGTGCGGTGCGCCCCCTAGTGGTCACGGGTGGGAGGTTATGGTTGGAAGAAACTGGCCCCTAAGGTGCTTGCCGGGTTAGGACGTCAGAGGAACAGGGTAAGAGGGGGGGAAGGGAGTGTTTTAAGGGGAGGGTTACTCCTACCCTAAAATAAAAAGGCTGCAGGACATTCTCAAGGACTGTGGTGGACAGCAGAATGACAGCACTCTCGGGGCAGTACATGTACCAATTCACGTTGATGTTGTGGCTCTTCAGCAGTTTCAGAGTCCGTTTCTCTGGTAACACCTGAAGTGAAGTTTAAGAAACAGAATCTTCACTTTCAAAACAGCGAAATGTCAGAAGATTGATATATTAAATTAAGAAAATAAAAAGCAGGGAGAAACCCACTGAGTTAAATAGAAAAGTATTATTTTTTTTTTTTTTTTTTTTTTTTTTGAGTCTTGCTCTGTCACCCATGCTGGAACTCCTAGGCTCAAGCGATCCTCCTGCCTCACCTTCCATAGTAGCTGGCACCAACACCCAGCTGATTTTTATTTTTTGTAGAGACAAGTCTCACTACGTTGCCCAGACTGGTCCTGAACTCCTAGACTCAGGCAATTCTCCCACCTTGGCTTCCCAAAGTGCTGAGGTTACAGGCGTGAGCCACCACGCCTGGCCTCTGCAAGGCATTTTTATATTTAGCAGGCATTCTAGGGGGTTAAATAATCCATCCTTCACATAACGAATGAGGTTACAGGTTATAGACAGGTGTAAAAATGTGGCCCCCGCCCCTACCCCATAAAACTGGGCAGCACAGGCCTAATACTAGAACCAGAGCAATGGGGACAGATTCCTCTACTTACTCTGTGAGCAGACAGACAGGATGACCATCTTGCATTCCTTTCTCTGGAGAAGAAAATCCATCAATCGTCCCTTATCCGGCAAGAGCTTTACTATGGGCTCAAGTTTCACTTGGAGGTTCCAGAGGTAACCTGGATTTTAAGAGGCAGCAAATTTAACAGTATGATGCAAATCAGAACAAAAGCCCCAAAAGTGGTTTCCCTAAACATTTGTGAGGAAGATGGGGGGAAGGGAGGAACTGCAAAGTATGGTTAATGGCTTTCCTTCCTAAGCAAAGCAGAGCCAGGACATTCAGGAACATTGACGACAGAAGGACTATGTCTGCACACTTGGCTGACTCCTTAAAACAAACAGCCTCTGCATTCAGAGGTGCATCGATGGTGCATCTGCCTAAATATGGAGGGTGACAAGTCCTTAATTCCGAATGGTATCTTCCCCACACCTAGTCCCCCCTTTTAACATGTAATAGTTCCTACTTTAAAGTAGAAAAAGCAGTTACCATATGGCATCAACTTCAGTCCTGCACTTTGGTTTCTCCTGCACTGGCTCATTAGGCCAAAAGGTAAGAGGCTTCAGTGGATTTCATAATTCCTCCACGTACCCATCCACGAATGTACTGAATGAACGCCCACCCTGCCTGGCAGGCACAGTCTGGTGCGGCCTTTCTCAGTTGGGGTTCCGCAAGAGAATGGAGAGCTCCATAAAAAATAATCTGCGTGATCACTTTCTCAGTTCTCAAGGCAGATACAGAACTAGTACCATTCCAGATGCATAAGAGAGAAGTGAATTCGTTATACACAGTGGATGCCTATGGCTTAGGGCTAATTCTCTCCTTAGAATTCTCCTTGAAAATCCCAGGATAAGACAGGAAAATACACAGATGACTAAAGACTAATGTAGAAAGTTCTCCAATAAAGATACAAGGTAATCACCCAGGAAGAGACAACTGACAGGTTGAGGGAGGCTCCACCAGCCAGGTGAGGAGGAGCAGCAGCTCCCAGGCACACAGAGAACAGAGAAGGGCACAGGTAACCCATGGGAACGCTGGCAGAGGAGAGAATGCAGACACTGTGCCATGGAGCCTGGCTGTTCAGAATGGGCTTACGGTGGGGCAATGGCCATTCTTAGTTGCTGCTTTAATTACAAAAAGTAACATATGCTCATGATAAAATGAACACATAGTAGACAACAGAGTGTACAGTGAAAAACAACCCCATTCCCAAGGCTAAAGGGAGAGGTCATATCTCTGAGATTCACCTTGAAAACGTCACTGGCTACAACTGTAATCCAAGGTCAACAAGCACTATTTCCTAACATGACAACTGTCCCCCACCTGACCTACCTTGGCTTGCGCTGATGATGATGTCAGGTTGAAAGACAATCCAGGATGAAGAATCTACACGTTATAGGAAATTCTAAACCAAGAAGAGATAAAAACAAAAGGCAAAGCCAGCTTTGATTAGCATCCACCCCTACCCCCACATGCTGGGGCCACCCTAGATGCCAGGCCCCCAGACGTAAGGGAAGCTCCCCTTGGGTGGCTCTCAGAGCGTAAATGCACGCTGCCTAGGGAGGGGCTGTTGGACCACCCTGTAGAGAAGGAGCCAGCACTTTTCCTTTTGTGCTCAGTGCCAACGCCTTTGTAAAGGATACAGAGTTTGCATGGAATGGGAGACTGGCTGGTCACAGCAGCAGGACCTACAAATTGAGAAAACACAAGTGTGATGATATGGTCAGAAAATGCTGCAAATACCAGCACTTAAGATGCAAAAGTCAATGCTCCTTAATGCCGTCAGTAAATGCTTACTCGATTATATTAATAGTTAAGTAAGGAATTAGTGTCATGTCTCACTAATAACACATGCGGGGCGGAAGGAGTCCAGAACAATCCATGAAAATCTCCCCAAGAAGGAGAAAGCATGCCAAGGCTTCATTCGCAGTGGTGTCTGGTTTCCGAATAACCACAGATGACTCATCAGCATTCATGCGCACACATCAAAGAACTGAGAAATTTACCTGGATGATTCAAAATCAAATGCCCAGATAATTCACTGAGAATGTTCCAAATAAAATGGTTTGTGGCTTCATTATCTAAATAATTAGCTCAATTATCCATAGCACAGAGCAGATCCATACACAAAGAGTTCACCTGGGAAGCAGATGCCACATGACAGGGCCCTCTAACAACCTGTTACACCATTCTTGTGCCATACGGGCAGCCCTACAAGCTACACGATTGCCAGTTCTGTTCCAGTTACCCAGGTACAACCAGAAGCCAGGTTTCAACCAGAGGGTTGGAAAGGTGGTCATTCTGAACAGACCACCCAAAGGCAGGACATAGCCAGTCAGACAAGCTTTAGCAAAGAACCGTCTCGTGTTGGACGTAAGAGTAAAGGTCTGAACTGAGCAAGCGCCCTCAGCTCTGGCTGCCCGGCACACTGACTTGCACGCTCTCAGGTGAGAGCTTTAGTTTTGAAAGCCCTCCTAGGCTGGGCGAAGTGGCTCATACCTGTAATCCGTGGGCAGGCGAAGCAGGAGGATTGCTTTGAGGCCAGGGGTTCAAGACCAGCCTGTGCAACATAGGGAGATCTCTCTATAAAAAATTTAAAAAATTAGCCAGGCACGGTGTCTCTCACCTGTAGTCCCAGCTATTCAGGAGGCTGAGGTGGGAGGATCATTTGAGCCCAACAGTTGGAGGCTGCAGTGAGCTATGATTGTACCACTGCACTCCAGCCTGGGTGACAGAGTAAGACCCTATTTCAAAAAAAAAAAAAAAGCTCCCTACATCAGCAGTCCCCAACCTTTTTGGCACCAGAGACCAGGTTCATAGAAGACAATTTTTCCATGGACTGGGGGTGGCGAGTCGGGGGTGCATGTGTGTGTAGAGCTCAGGCGATGATGCATGGCCCGTTTCCTAACAGGCCACGGACTGGTACGAGGCCACAGCCCAGGGGTGGGGAACGCAGGCCCTAGATGATCCCAATGTGCAGTCAGAGTGAGAACCACTGCTCTAACAGGCCAAAAGCAGAAGGGAAAAGGGTGGCTGACTCTTCCCAAAATCGCTGGTTACATCTTTCAAACAGCCCTTTCAATTCCTGAATGCACACCCACCCACCCACCCAGTGGCAGCGCATGGTGGGCAACATACACAGATGCACCAAGCCTGCCAGGAGCTTAACCACCCAGCAGGAAACACAGAAGTCATTAACCTCAGAAAATGCTCCACCAGCCCACACTCCCTAGAACTGCAGAGACACGTGGACTGCTGAATTCCTCCTGTCGATGTTGGCCCCCAGGCTGTTATTTTGACTATGCCTGGCATTTGTTTTCTTACAACTTGCCAGGTAGAAGCCGACTACCTGCCTTCTCACTGGCCCTACACCACAGGAACAGAGCTAAAGGTTCTAAATGTTGTCCTTCCCCCAATTCACCAGCACTCACCTTCATGCCAAGTGGGCAGTCGACTCAAGATCATCACTTAACACAATCTATTCTTTTAATGCTAACATTGATGAGGGAAAAGGAAGGAGCTGGAAAGAACACTGAAGGCCAAAGACCTAAATGTCTGTGAGAACCAGCTCCTTCCTCCCCACCTCTGCCAAATGTTATTAGGCTCCTGGTTGGTCCAACAGCACCGGGTGGGCAGGCCAGAGGCGGTGCTCTTGCTAAACTACCAGCTGGAGCCCGACTCTTAATCTTCTGTGTGAAGGATACAAGGAAACCCTGACTGCAGGCTGGGCTGACCCACTGAGTGCCATGTGACAGGTACTCCTTTTATTTTTCAGAAAGAGTCTCACTCTGTGGCCCAGGCTGGAGTGCAGTGGCATGATAATAGCTCACTGCAGCCTCAAACTCCTGGGCTCAAGTGATCCTCCTCCTTCAGCCCCACCCCAGGGCCTGGGACTATAGGTGTGACACCACACCTGGCTAAGTTTATTTGATCTTTTGTAGAGAAAATGGCAAGGGTCTCAGTATGTTGCCCAGGCTGGTCTTGAACTTCAGACCTCAAGCGATCCTCTGACCTCAGCCTCCCAAAGTGCTGGGATTACAGGTGTGAGCAACTGCCCCCGGCCAGTATTCTTTTAATTTTAATGTTTTGTAATTGCAAAACAATGCAATTACAACAACTACGACACGGAATGTGAGAAAGACAGGGAAAAGTGATCCCAAGTTAAAATAATAACCATACAGCCAAATTTAATTTCAGGGTTACTTGCAAATAGAAAATGTTACGGGCGTATTCAACATTAAAAAATGTTAAAAAATTCAGCTTAAGTGAATCTTTCAGCTTAATCACAACTCCCCATTTTAAAGCTCAGGGAAAAGAAATCATTCTAAGTTCTTCAAAAGGAGATTTGTTATCTTACAAAGTGCCTTTCACAACACAATTTTAGCTTACATGATCAGGAGTTGTATTTTAAAAAAAAAAACAAATGGCCCTTCACCAAAATCAAACAGATCTAGGAATCTCATTTAGTCTCCTCGTTCCTTCTTTTTTTTTTTTTTTTTTTGAGACAAGGTCTCACTCTGTTGCCCAGGCTGGAGGGCAATGGTGCAATCATAGCTCACTGTGACCTCAAACTCCTGAGCTCAAGCAATTCTCCTGCCTCAGCCTTCTGAGTCGCTGGGACTGCAGGCACCGCCACCACACCTGGTTAATTATTTTTTATTTTTGTAGAGATGAGGGTCTTGCTATGCTGCCCAGGCTGGTCTCGAACTCCTGGCCTCTTAAGTGATCCTTCTGCCTTAGCCTCCCAAAGTGCTGGAAGTACAGGCATCAGCCACTGCGCCTGGCCCTCCTCCTTCCATTTTTAACGTGACTCCCAGAGATCATAGCAAGAACACAACCATGTGGTGAAACAGCAGCCCAGACTCCTCTACAGAACCCCCCTTTACCTGCCATGGGGATCTGATAGGGCTGGATCGATCGAGCCGGAAGCACGGGGTGGTGGAAGGTAACGGCGCCGTCAAACTCGCCCCGCAACTTAATGTCAAATATGACCGATGTCTGTGGGGGAGAAAACACAAGACTGTGGGGCCAAGACAAATCATGGTGTGGCATGTCTCTCATTACTTCACATCTCACTGCTGAGGTCAGTTTCACGGTCCGCATTTGCGTTCCCTCCCTACAGGCGAATTTGCCATTAACACCATGGCTCTCTTATAATACCTTTATTTCTCCCCACAAATATTTCCTGCATTTATGACATTCCTTTGAAAAGCTCCAAGTGATTTAAGCAGATCTTTTTCACTTTAACTTGCAGCATCTTCGCTAGTTAAAGACTTAGTGTCACCACCCTCCACGGAGGTCTAGGAGGGAAGCGGCTTCTCTAGCACCAGAGGCCCAGCTAACGGCCTAGAAAACGCAGAGCCCATTCCAGCTGTCCTGGGCCAGAGCCCCAAGACCATCATCATCCGCGCTGCCGTCTATGCTCATAAACAAAGTACAGAACTCATGTACTCACAGCACACAGTGGCTTCCCACCTGTTCTAAAGGTCAAATCTCCTCATGTGTTATTTTCTGAAATAGTTTTTCATTACCCTTAATTAACTGACAGGGAATCGCTTTTTCTCAACCACTTAGAATATCAAACCCACTTCCATCTGGAAGACCAAAACTTTTAGCATAAAAATGCAATTTCTAGTCCTTGTTCAGAATGTCTGGCCAATTCTGACAAGGCTTCTAAACAACCCTGCTGTGTTCAAATGCAGAGTAGATGCGTGTGTGTTCAAACACACACAGCTCACACCTCTGTGTCCTGGTGATGCACGACCACAAGGTTGTCCACCACGTTTAGGGCAAACTTCCCCGTCCTGTTTAACTTCAATATGTGCATCTTCTTACAGGCACCTTCTCTGCAGGACGATAAAAAGAAAAAAAAAATAGATCAACAAGCTTTAGTTCACATTTTAAAATCAGAGGAAGAGGGAAGAAAGCACTACATGTACCGTGGCAGATGATACAGGACCACCTCCGCGCCTGTGCTATTGGAGGTCCGAGAATGATGCCTCAAGAAGAGAACGTAAAGCTGCCCGTATCTAATGAGAGAGCAAAGAGACCGAGGTCACAAATGGCCATTTAAAATTCCTCTACTCTATACGGGGCCACAGTTAAGTAAATTATGAGATATTCACTTAATGGAATTTTTTGCAGCCAACGAAAAGGTTTACAAAGTGCCATTAGTCAAACAAAGCCTCTTATCTTTATAAAGTAGAAAGGAGAAGGCAAAACTAAACACAGCCTGATCATAATCTTTTGAAAGAAAACCACAAACCTAAGCACAGAATCTGAAATGACTGGAAAGAAATACATGCTGTTAATATAATTATCACTGAGTGATAACCTAAGTATTTTCTTTTCCTGTTTTCCAAGTTTTATATGATACATACATATTCCTTAATAAAAGGAAAATATAATCACTATTCATTTTCAAGTGCCATCTCATCAATGCTGCTGTGAGCAGTTCCTGCATGCACATGATCTCCCCAGTGGTGAACGCTGGGCTGGGCCTGCCCCAGGGCTGAGGGGACCAAAGACAGAGGAGTGGGTCCCATCTCCACTTCAGTCAGGACCACACTCACTTTATCTGCCTTCTCAAGTGGGATGCCACAGAAGAGCACCTTTTTTAAAAAAGAAAAAGCATTCTACTACTAAAAAATTTTTTTAAAGTTTGGAAACCACTGTTTTAGGCCACTGAAGAATCAGAAGTAATTCTGAAGCAAAACAGAGGTAATTGTTGAATCAGAGATATAGGGGGTTCTTTGTATTAGTTTCTATTTTTCTGTGTTTAAAATTTTCATTACAAAGTTTAAAAATTAACTGAGCTATCTGCTTTTCCAAATGAAAACGTACCTTCCTATATAAGTAATTCAGTTCCATGTTTGTTAGATTAAAAACTTAACCTATTTTCTTATTTTGAGCAATTATAATATCAGTTGGCTTTAAAAAAAAAACCCTTGTTAAGCTTCAACTCAGAGTGGAAAAGAAAATCTAAAACTAAGATACCTAAGAAATAAATTGGCTAATCTCATTTTATCAGCCTAGAAAGGTAAAAAGACTTCCCTAAGACCGCAAAGTTTGTATAATCAAAAAGAATGCCAAGAACCTGCCAAGAATACAGTTTTCTATATTCATAAAATGTAGGTGCTACATAAACGGGACCGGGAGCGTTCCTCGTTATGTGTTCTAGGAGTTCCTGTCCCTAAGGACAGAGCATCACCATGGTCCTTGTAACATACTCAGCACACTCCTTCTAGTCCTTGTATCACAAAAGCGAGCACAAGAGGGAACTCTCTCGAAGCCAGACATACATGGTAGCCATCGCAATGTCTCTCTCCGAAAGGCTGAGTTTAGTTGACTTGGGCGCAGCTGGTAATTCAATCTCAAACTTGGGCAGCTTCGACATGGTGCCAGCCTGTTCAGCGGGAGGAAAAGTTTACTAAACCCCTTCGATGTTTTACCATTCCCCACGTAAAATCAATGAGGACAGTCGCACAGGACATCTTTCCATCCCTTCCAACGTCCCACCACGCCCTCTGCTCAGTGTCCGGCTCCACAGCATGACTCATTCTTGGCGCACACGGTGGTGCGGTGCGCCCCCTAGTGGTCACGGGTGGGAGGTTATGGTTGGAAGAAACTGGCCCCTAAGGTGCTTGCCGGGTTAGGACGTCAGAGGAACAGGGTAAGAGGGGGGGAAGGGAGTGTTTTAAGGGGAGGGTTACTCCTACCCTAAAATAAAAAGGCTGCAGGACATTCTCAAGGACTGTGGTGGACAGCAGAATGACAGCACTCTCGGGGCAGTACATGTACCAATTCACGTTGATGTTGTGGCTCTTCAGCAGTTTCAGAGTCCGTTTCTCTGGTAACACCTGAAGTGAAGTTTAAGAAACAGAATCTTCACTTTCAAAACAGCGAAATGTCAGAAGATTGATATATTAAATTAAGAAAATAAAAAGCAGGGAGAAACCCACTGAGTTAAATAGAAAAGTATTATTTTTTTTTTTTTTTTTTTTTTTTTTGAGTCTTGCTCTGTCACCCATGCTGGAACTCCTAGGCTCAAGCGATCCTCCTGCCTCACCTTCCATAGTAGCTGGCACCAACACCCAGCTGATTTTTATTTTTTGTAGAGACAAGTCTCACTACGTTGCCCAGACTGGTCCTGAACTCCTAGACTCAGGCAATTCTCCCACCTTGGCTTCCCAAAGTGCTGAGGTTACAGGCGTGAGCCACCACGCCTGGCCTCTGCAAGGCATTTTTATATTTAGCAGGCATTCTAGGGGGTTAAATAATCCATCCTTCACATAACGAATGAGGTTACAGGTTATAGACAGGTGTAAAAATGTGGCCCCCGCCCCTACCCCATAAAACTGGGCAGCACAGGCCTAATACTAGAACCAGAGCAATGGGGACAGATTCCTCTACTTACTCTGTGAGCAGACAGACAGGATGACCATCTTGCATTCCTTTCTCTGGAGAAGAAAATCCATCAATCGTCCCTTATCCGGCAAGAGCTTTACTATGGGCTCAAGTTTCACTTGGAGGTTCCAGAGGTAACCTGGATTTTAAGAGGCAGCAAATTTAACAGTATGATGCAAATCAGAACAAAAGCCCCAAAAGTGGTTTCCCTAAACATTTGTGAGGAAGATGGGGGGAAGGGAGGAACTGCAAAGTATGGTTAATGGCTTTCCTTCCTAAGCAAAGCAGAGCCAGGACATTCAGGAACATTGACGACAGAAGGACTATGTCTGCACACTTGGCTGACTCCTTAAAACAAACAGCCTCTGCATTCAGAGGTGCATCGATGGTGCATCTGCCTAAATATGGAGGGTGACAAGTCCTTAATTCCGAATGGTATCTTCCCCACACCTAGTCCCCCCTTTTAACATGTAATAGTTCCTACTTTAAAGTAGAAAAAGCAGTTACCATATGGCATCAACTTCAGTCCTGCACTTTGGTTTCTCCTGCACTGGCTCATTAGGCCAAAAGGTAAGAGGCTTCAGTGGATTTCATAATTCCTCCACGTACCCATCCACGAATGTACTGAATGAACGCCCACCCTGCCTGGCAGGCACAGTCTGGTGCGGCCTTTCTCAGTTGGGGTTCCGCAAGAGAATGGAGAGCTCCATAAAAAATAATCTGCGTGATCACTTTCTCAGTTCTCAAGGCAGATACAGAACTAGTACCATTCCAGATGCATAAGAGAGAAGTGAATTCGTTATACACAGTGGATGCCTATGGCTTAGGGCTAATTCTCTCCTTAGAATTCTCCTTGAAAATCCCAGGATAAGACAGGAAAATACACAGATGACTAAAGACTAATGTAGAAAGTTCTCCAATAAAGATACAAGGTAATCACCCAGGAAGAGACAACTGACAGGTTGAGGGAGGCTCCACCAGCCAGGTGAGGAGGAGCAGCAGCTCCCAGGCACACAGAGAACAGAGAAGGGCACAGGTAACCCATGGGAACGCTGGCAGAGGAGAGAATGCAGACACTGTGCCATGGAGCCTGGCTGTTCAGAATGGGCTTACGGTGGGGCAATGGCCATTCTTAGTTGCTGCTTTAATTACAAAAAGTAACATATGCTCATGATAAAATGAACACATAGTAGACAACAGAGTGTACAGTGAAAAACAACCCCATTCCCAAGGCTAAAGGGAGAGGTCATATCTCTGAGATTCACCTTGAAAACGTCACTGGCTACAACTGTAATCCAAGGTCAACAAGCACTATTTCCTAACATGACAACTGTCCCCCACCTGACCTACCTTGGCTTGCGCTGATGATGATGTCAGGTTGAAAGACAATCCAGGATGAAGAATCTACACGTTATAGGAAATTCTAAACCAAGAAGAGATAAAAACAAAAGGCAAAGCCAGCTTTGATTAGCATCCACCCCTACCCCCACATGCTGGGGCCACCCTAGATGCCAGGCCCCCAGACGTAAGGGAAGCTCCCCTTGGGTGGCTCTCAGAGCGTAAATGCACGCTGCCTAGGGAGGGGCTGTTGGACCACCCTGTAGAGAAGGAGCCAGCACTTTTCCTTTTGTGCTCAGTGCCAACGCCTTTGTAAAGGATACAGAGTTTGCATGGAATGGGAGACTGGCTGGTCACAGCAGCAGGACCTACAAATTGAGAAAACACAAGTGTGATGATATGGTCAGAAAATGCTGCAAATACCAGCACTTAAGATGCAAAAGTCAATGCTCCTTAATGCCGTCAGTAAATGCTTACTCGATTATATTAATAGTTAAGTAAGGAATTAGTGTCATGTCTCACTAATAACACATGCGGGGCGGAAGGAGTCCAGAACAATCCATGAAAATCTCCCCAAGAAGGAGAAAGCATGCCAAGGCTTCATTCGCAGTGGTGTCTGGTTTCCGAATAACCACAGATGACTCATCAGCATTCATGCGCACACATCAAAGAACTGAGAAATTTACCTGGATGATTCAAAATCAAATGCCCAGATAATTCACTGAGAATGTTCCAAATAAAATGGTTTGTGGCTTCATTATCTAAATAATTAGCTCAATTATCCATAGCACAGAGCAGATCCATACACAAAGAGTTCACCTGGGAAGCAGATGCCACATGACAGGGCCCTCTAACAACCTGTTACACCATTCTTGTGCCATACGGGCAGCCCTACAAGCTACACGATTGCCAGTTCTGTTCCAGTTACCCAGGTACAACCAGAAGCCAGGTTTCAACCAGAGGGTTGGAAAGGTGGTCATTCTGAACAGACCACCCAAAGGCAGGACATAGCCAGTCAGACAAGCTTTAGCAAAGAACCGTCTCGTGTTGGACGTAAGAGTAAAGGTCTGAACTGAGCAAGCGCCCTCAGCTCTGGCTGCCCGGCACACTGACTTGCACGCTCTCAGGTGAGAGCTTTAGTTTTGAAAGCCCTCCTAGGCTGGGCGAAGTGGCTCATACCTGTAATCCGTGGGCAGGCGAAGCAGGAGGATTGCTTTGAGGCCAGGGGTTCAAGACCAGCCTGTGCAACATAGGGAGATCTCTCTATAAAAAATTTAAAAAATTAGCCAGGCACGGTGTCTCTCACCTGTAGTCCCAGCTATTCAGGAGGCTGAGGTGGGAGGATCATTTGAGCCCAACAGTTGGAGGCTGCAGTGAGCTATGATTGTACCACTGCACTCCAGCCTGGGTGACAGAGTAAGACCCTATTTCAAAAAAAAAAAAAAAGCTCCCTACATCAGCAGTCCCCAACCTTTTTGGCACCAGAGACCAGGTTCATAGAAGACAATTTTTCCATGGACTGGGGGTGGCGAGTCGGGGGTGCATGTGTGTGTAGAGCTCAGGCGATGATGCATGGCCCGTTTCCTAACAGGCCACGGACTGGTACGAGGCCACAGCCCAGGGGTGGGGAACGCAGGCCCTAGATGATCCCAATGTGCAGTCAGAGTGAGAACCACTGCTCTAACAGGCCAAAAGCAGAAGGGAAAAGGGTGGCTGACTCTTCCCAAAATCGCTGGTTACATCTTTCAAACAGCCCTTTCAATTCCTGAATGCACACCCACCCACCCACCCAGTGGCAGCGCATGGTGGGCAACATACACAGATGCACCAAGCCTGCCAGGAGCTTAACCACCCAGCAGGAAACACAGAAGTCATTAACCTCAGAAAATGCTCCACCAGCCCACACTCCCTAGAACTGCAGAGACACGTGGACTGCTGAATTCCTCCTGTCGATGTTGGCCCCCAGGCTGTTATTTTGACTATGCCTGGCATTTGTTTTCTTACAACTTGCCAGGTAGAAGCCGACTACCTGCCTTCTCACTGGCCCTACACCACAGGAACAGAGCTAAAGGTTCTAAATGTTGTCCTTCCCCCAATTCACCAGCACTCACCTTCATGCCAAGTGGGCAGTCGACTCAAGATCATCACTTAACACAATCTATTCTTTTAATGCTAACATTGATGAGGGAAAAGGAAGGAGCTGGAAAGAACACTGAAGGCCAAAGACCTAAATGTCTGTGAGAACCAGCTCCTTCCTCCCCACCTCTGCCAAATGTTATTAGGCTCCTGGTTGGTCCAACAGCACCGGGTGGGCAGGCCAGAGGCGGTGCTCTTGCTAAACTACCAGCTGGAGCCCGACTCTTAATCTTCTGTGTGAAGGATACAAGGAAACCCTGACTGCAGGCTGGGCTGACCCACTGAGTGCCATGTGACAGGTACTCCTTTTATTTTTCAGAAAGAGTCTCACTCTGTGGCCCAGGCTGGAGTGCAGTGGCATGATAATAGCTCACTGCAGCCTCAAACTCCTGGGCTCAAGTGATCCTCCTCCTTCAGCCCCACCCCAGGGCCTGGGACTATAGGTGTGACACCACACCTGGCTAAGTTTATTTGATCTTTTGTAGAGAAAATGGCAAGGGTCTCAGTATGTTGCCCAGGCTGGTCTTGAACTTCAGACCTCAAGCGATCCTCTGACCTCAGCCTCCCAAAGTGCTGGGATTACAGGTGTGAGCAACTGCCCCCGGCCAGTATTCTTTTAATTTTAATGTTTTGTAATTGCAAAACAATGCAATTACAACAACTACGACACGGAATGTGAGAAAGACAGGGAAAAGTGATCCCAAGTTAAAATAATAACCATACAGCCAAATTTAATTTCAGGGTTACTTGCAAATAGAAAATGTTACGGGCGTATTCAACATTAAAAAATGTTAAAAAATTCAGCTTAAGTGAATCTTTCAGCTTAATCACAACTCCCCATTTTAAAGCTCAGGGAAAAGAAATCATTCTAAGTTCTTCAAAAGGAGATTTGTTATCTTACAAAGTGCCTTTCACAACACAATTTTAGCTTACATGATCAGGAGTTGTATTTTAAAAAAAAAAACAAATGGCCCTTCACCAAAATCAAACAGATCTAGGAATCTCATTTAGTCTCCTCGTTCCTTCTTTTTTTTTTTTTTTTTTTGAGACAAGGTCTCACTCTGTTGCCCAGGCTGGAGGGCAATGGTGCAATCATAGCTCACTGTGACCTCAAACTCCTGAGCTCAAGCAATTCTCCTGCCTCAGCCTTCTGAGTCGCTGGGACTGCAGGCACCGCCACCACACCTGGTTAATTATTTTTTATTTTTGTAGAGATGAGGGTCTTGCTATGCTGCCCAGGCTGGTCTCGAACTCCTGGCCTCTTAAGTGATCCTTCTGCCTTAGCCTCCCAAAGTGCTGGAAGTACAGGCATCAGCCACTGCGCCTGGCCCTCCTCCTTCCATTTTTAACGTGACTCCCAGAGATCATAGCAAGAACACAACCATGTGGTGAAACAGCAGCCCAGACTCCTCTACAGAACCCCCCTTTACCTGCCATGGGGATCTGATAGGGCTGGATCGATCGAGCCGGAAGCACGGGGTGGTGGAAGGTAACGGCGCCGTCAAACTCGCCCCGCAACTTAATGTCAAATATGACCGATGTCTGTGGGGGAGAAAACACAAGACTGTGGGGCCAAGACAAATCATGGTGTGGCATGTCTCTCATTACTTCACATCTCACTGCTGAGGTCAGTTTCACGGTCCGCATTTGCGTTCCCTCCCTACAGGCGAATTTGCCATTAACACCATGGCTCTCTTATAATACCTTTATTTCTCCCCACAAATATTTCCTGCATTTATGACATTCCTTTGAAAAGCTCCAAGTGATTTAAGCAGATCTTTTTCACTTTAACTTGCAGCATCTTCGCTAGTTAAAGACTTAGTGTCACCACCCTCCACGGAGGTCTAGGAGGGAAGCGGCTTCTCTAGCACCAGAGGCCCAGCTAACGGCCTAGAAAACGCAGAGCCCATTCCAGCTGTCCTGGGCCAGAGCCCCAAGACCATCATCATCCGCGCTGCCGTCTATGCTCATAAACAAAGTACAGAACTCATGTACTCACAGCACACAGTGGCTTCCCACCTGTTCTAAAGGTCAAATCTCCTCATGTGTTATTTTCTGAAATAGTTTTTCATTACCCTTAATTAACTGACAGGGAATCGCTTTTTCTCAACCACTTAGAATATCAAACCCACTTCCATCTGGAAGACCAAAACTTTTAGCATAAAAATGCAATTTCTAGTCCTTGTTCAGAATGTCTGGCCAATTCTGACAAGGCTTCTAAACAACCCTGCTGTGTTCAAATGCAGAGTAGATGCGTGTGTGTTCAAACACACACAGCTCACACCTCTGTGTCCTGGTGATGCACGACCACAAGGTTGTCCACCACGTTTAGGGCAAACTTCCCCGTCCTGTTTAACTTCAATATGTGCATCTTCTTACAGGCACCTTCTCTGCAGGACGATAAAAAGAAAAAAAAAATAGATCAACAAGCTTTAGTTCACATTTTAAAATCAGAGGAAGAGGGAAGAAAGCACTACATGTACCGTGGCAGATGATACAGGACCACCTCCGCGCCTGTGCTATTGGAGGTCCGAGAATGATGCCTCAAGAAGAGAACGTAAAGCTGCCCGTATCTAATGAGAGAGCAAAGAGACCGAGGTCACAAATGGCCATTTAAAATTCCTCTACTCTATACGGGGCCACAGTTAAGTAAATTATGAGATATTCACTTAATGGAATTTTTTGCAGCCAACGAAAAGGTTTACAAAGTGCCATTAGTCAAACAAAGCCTCTTATCTTTATAAAGTAGAAAGGAGAAGGCAAAACTAAACACAGCCTGATCATAATCTTTTGAAAGAAAACCACAAACCTAAGCACAGAATCTGAAATGACTGGAAAGAAATACATGCTGTTAATATAATTATCACTGAGTGATAACCTAAGTATTTTCTTTTCCTGTTTTCCAAGTTTTATATGATACATACATATTCCTTAATAAAAGGAAAATATAATCACTATTCATTTTCAAGTGCCATCTCATCAATGCTGCTGTGAGCAGTTCCTGCATGCACATGATCTCCCCAGTGGTGAACGCTGGGCTGGGCCTGCCCCAGGGCTGAGGGGACCAAAGACAGAGGAGTGGGTCCCATCTCCACTTCAGTCAGGACCACACTCACTTTATCTGCCTTCTCAAGTGGGATGCCACAGAAGAGCACCTTTTTTAAAAAAGAAAAAGCATTCTACTACTAAAAAATTTTTTTAAAGTTTGGAAACCACTGTTTTAGGCCACTGAAGAATCAGAAGTAATTCTGAAGCAAAACAGAGGTAATTGTTGAATCAGAGATATAGGGGGTTCTTTGTATTAGTTTCTATTTTTCTGTGTTTAAAATTTTCATTACAAAGTTTAAAAATTAACTGAGCTATCTGCTTTTCCAAATGAAAACGTACCTTCCTATATAAGTAATTCAGTTCCATGTTTGTTAGATTAAAAACTTAACCTATTTTCTTATTTTGAGCAATTATAATATCAGTTGGCTTTAAAAAAAAAACCCTTGTTAAGCTTCAACTCAGAGTGGAAAAGAAAATCTAAAACTAAGATACCTAAGAAATAAATTGGCTAATCTCATTTTATCAGCCTAGAAAGGTAAAAAGACTTCCCTAAGACCGCAAAGTTTGTATAATCAAAAAGAATGCCAAGAACCTGCCAAGAATACAGTTTTCTATATTCATAAAATGTAGGTGCTACATAAACGGGACCGGGAGCGTTCCTCGTTATGTGTTCTAGGAGTTCCTGTCCCTAAGGACAGAGCATCACCATGGTCCTTGTAACATACTCAGCACACTCCTTCTAGTCCTTGTATCACAAAAGCGAGCACAAGAGGGAACTCTCTCGAAGCCAGACATACATGGTAGCCATCGCAATGTCTCTCTCCGAAAGGCTGAGTTTAGTTGACTTGGGCGCAGCTGGTAATTCAATCTCAAACTTGGGCAGCTTCGACATGGTGCCAGCCTGTTCAGCGGGAGGAAAAGTTTACTAAACCCCTTCGATGTTTTACCATTCCCCACGTAAAATCAATGAGGACAGTCGCACAGGACATCTTTCCATCCCTTCCAACGTCCCACCACGCCCTCTGCTCAGTGTCCGGCTCCACAGCATGACTCATTCTTGGCGCACACGGTGGTGCGGTGCGCCCCCTAGTGGTCACGGGTGGGAGGTTATGGTTGGAAGAAACTGGCCCCTAAGGTGCTTGCCGGGTTAGGACGTCAGAGGAACAGGGTAAGAGGGGGGGAAGGGAGTGTTTTAAGGGGAGGGTTACTCCTACCCTAAAATAAAAAGGCTGCAGGACATTCTCAAGGACTGTGGTGGACAGCAGAATGACAGCACTCTCGGGGCAGTACATGTACCAATTCACGTTGATGTTGTGGCTCTTCAGCAGTTTCAGAGTCCGTTTCTCTGGTAACACCTGAAGTGAAGTTTAAGAAACAGAATCTTCACTTTCAAAACAGCGAAATGTCAGAAGATTGATATATTAAATTAAGAAAATAAAAAGCAGGGAGAAACCCACTGAGTTAAATAGAAAAGTATTATTTTTTTTTTTTTTTTTTTTTTTTTTGAGTCTTGCTCTGTCACCCATGCTGGAACTCCTAGGCTCAAGCGATCCTCCTGCCTCACCTTCCATAGTAGCTGGCACCAACACCCAGCTGATTTTTATTTTTTGTAGAGACAAGTCTCACTACGTTGCCCAGACTGGTCCTGAACTCCTAGACTCAGGCAATTCTCCCACCTTGGCTTCCCAAAGTGCTGAGGTTACAGGCGTGAGCCACCACGCCTGGCCTCTGCAAGGCATTTTTATATTTAGCAGGCATTCTAGGGGGTTAAATAATCCATCCTTCACATAACGAATGAGGTTACAGGTTATAGACAGGTGTAAAAATGTGGCCCCCGCCCCTACCCCATAAAACTGGGCAGCACAGGCCTAATACTAGAACCAGAGCAATGGGGACAGATTCCTCTACTTACTCTGTGAGCAGACAGACAGGATGACCATCTTGCATTCCTTTCTCTGGAGAAGAAAATCCATCAATCGTCCCTTATCCGGCAAGAGCTTTACTATGGGCTCAAGTTTCACTTGGAGGTTCCAGAGGTAACCTGGATTTTAAGAGGCAGCAAATTTAACAGTATGATGCAAATCAGAACAAAAGCCCCAAAAGTGGTTTCCCTAAACATTTGTGAGGAAGATGGGGGGAAGGGAGGAACTGCAAAGTATGGTTAATGGCTTTCCTTCCTAAGCAAAGCAGAGCCAGGACATTCAGGAACATTGACGACAGAAGGACTATGTCTGCACACTTGGCTGACTCCTTAAAACAAACAGCCTCTGCATTCAGAGGTGCATCGATGGTGCATCTGCCTAAATATGGAGGGTGACAAGTCCTTAATTCCGAATGGTATCTTCCCCACACCTAGTCCCCCCTTTTAACATGTAATAGTTCCTACTTTAAAGTAGAAAAAGCAGTTACCATATGGCATCAACTTCAGTCCTGCACTTTGGTTTCTCCTGCACTGGCTCATTAGGCCAAAAGGTAAGAGGCTTCAGTGGATTTCATAATTCCTCCACGTACCCATCCACGAATGTACTGAATGAACGCCCACCCTGCCTGGCAGGCACAGTCTGGTGCGGCCTTTCTCAGTTGGGGTTCCGCAAGAGAATGGAGAGCTCCATAAAAAATAATCTGCGTGATCACTTTCTCAGTTCTCAAGGCAGATACAGAACTAGTACCATTCCAGATGCATAAGAGAGAAGTGAATTCGTTATACACAGTGGATGCCTATGGCTTAGGGCTAATTCTCTCCTTAGAATTCTCCTTGAAAATCCCAGGATAAGACAGGAAAATACACAGATGACTAAAGACTAATGTAGAAAGTTCTCCAATAAAGATACAAGGTAATCACCCAGGAAGAGACAACTGACAGGTTGAGGGAGGCTCCACCAGCCAGGTGAGGAGGAGCAGCAGCTCCCAGGCACACAGAGAACAGAGAAGGGCACAGGTAACCCATGGGAACGCTGGCAGAGGAGAGAATGCAGACACTGTGCCATGGAGCCTGGCTGTTCAGAATGGGCTTACGGTGGGGCAATGGCCATTCTTAGTTGCTGCTTTAATTACAAAAAGTAACATATGCTCATGATAAAATGAACACATAGTAGACAACAGAGTGTACAGTGAAAAACAACCCCATTCCCAAGGCTAAAGGGAGAGGTCATATCTCTGAGATTCACCTTGAAAACGTCACTGGCTACAACTGTAATCCAAGGTCAACAAGCACTATTTCCTAACATGACAACTGTCCCCCACCTGACCTACCTTGGCTTGCGCTGATGATGATGTCAGGTTGAAAGACAATCCAGGATGAAGAATCTACACGTTATAGGAAATTCTAAACCAAGAAGAGATAAAAACAAAAGGCAAAGCCAGCTTTGATTAGCATCCACCCCTACCCCCACATGCTGGGGCCACCCTAGATGCCAGGCCCCCAGACGTAAGGGAAGCTCCCCTTGGGTGGCTCTCAGAGCGTAAATGCACGCTGCCTAGGGAGGGGCTGTTGGACCACCCTGTAGAGAAGGAGCCAGCACTTTTCCTTTTGTGCTCAGTGCCAACGCCTTTGTAAAGGATACAGAGTTTGCATGGAATGGGAGACTGGCTGGTCACAGCAGCAGGACCTACAAATTGAGAAAACACAAGTGTGATGATATGGTCAGAAAATGCTGCAAATACCAGCACTTAAGATGCAAAAGTCAATGCTCCTTAATGCCGTCAGTAAATGCTTACTCGATTATATTAATAGTTAAGTAAGGAATTAGTGTCATGTCTCACTAATAACACATGCGGGGCGGAAGGAGTCCAGAACAATCCATGAAAATCTCCCCAAGAAGGAGAAAGCATGCCAAGGCTTCATTCGCAGTGGTGTCTGGTTTCCGAATAACCACAGATGACTCATCAGCATTCATGCGCACACATCAAAGAACTGAGAAATTTACCTGGATGATTCAAAATCAAATGCCCAGATAATTCACTGAGAATGTTCCAAATAAAATGGTTTGTGGCTTCATTATCTAAATAATTAGCTCAATTATCCATAGCACAGAGCAGATCCATACACAAAGAGTTCACCTGGGAAGCAGATGCCACATGACAGGGCCCTCTAACAACCTGTTACACCATTCTTGTGCCATACGGGCAGCCCTACAAGCTACACGATTGCCAGTTCTGTTCCAGTTACCCAGGTACAACCAGAAGCCAGGTTTCAACCAGAGGGTTGGAAAGGTGGTCATTCTGAACAGACCACCCAAAGGCAGGACATAGCCAGTCAGACAAGCTTTAGCAAAGAACCGTCTCGTGTTGGACGTAAGAGTAAAGGTCTGAACTGAGCAAGCGCCCTCAGCTCTGGCTGCCCGGCACACTGACTTGCACGCTCTCAGGTGAGAGCTTTAGTTTTGAAAGCCCTCCTAGGCTGGGCGAAGTGGCTCATACCTGTAATCCGTGGGCAGGCGAAGCAGGAGGATTGCTTTGAGGCCAGGGGTTCAAGACCAGCCTGTGCAACATAGGGAGATCTCTCTATAAAAAATTTAAAAAATTAGCCAGGCACGGTGTCTCTCACCTGTAGTCCCAGCTATTCAGGAGGCTGAGGTGGGAGGATCATTTGAGCCCAACAGTTGGAGGCTGCAGTGAGCTATGATTGTACCACTGCACTCCAGCCTGGGTGACAGAGTAAGACCCTATTTCAAAAAAAAAAAAAAAGCTCCCTACATCAGCAGTCCCCAACCTTTTTGGCACCAGAGACCAGGTTCATAGAAGACAATTTTTCCATGGACTGGGGGTGGCGAGTCGGGGGTGCATGTGTGTGTAGAGCTCAGGCGATGATGCATGGCCCGTTTCCTAACAGGCCACGGACTGGTACGAGGCCACAGCCCAGGGGTGGGGAACGCAGGCCCTAGATGATCCCAATGTGCAGTCAGAGTGAGAACCACTGCTCTAACAGGCCAAAAGCAGAAGGGAAAAGGGTGGCTGACTCTTCCCAAAATCGCTGGTTACATCTTTCAAACAGCCCTTTCAATTCCTGAATGCACACCCACCCACCCACCCAGTGGCAGCGCATGGTGGGCAACATACACAGATGCACCAAGCCTGCCAGGAGCTTAACCACCCAGCAGGAAACACAGAAGTCATTAACCTCAGAAAATGCTCCACCAGCCCACACTCCCTAGAACTGCAGAGACACGTGGACTGCTGAATTCCTCCTGTCGATGTTGGCCCCCAGGCTGTTATTTTGACTATGCCTGGCATTTGTTTTCTTACAACTTGCCAGGTAGAAGCCGACTACCTGCCTTCTCACTGGCCCTACACCACAGGAACAGAGCTAAAGGTTCTAAATGTTGTCCTTCCCCCAATTCACCAGCACTCACCTTCATGCCAAGTGGGCAGTCGACTCAAGATCATCACTTAACACAATCTATTCTTTTAATGCTAACATTGATGAGGGAAAAGGAAGGAGCTGGAAAGAACACTGAAGGCCAAAGACCTAAATGTCTGTGAGAACCAGCTCCTTCCTCCCCACCTCTGCCAAATGTTATTAGGCTCCTGGTTGGTCCAACAGCACCGGGTGGGCAGGCCAGAGGCGGTGCTCTTGCTAAACTACCAGCTGGAGCCCGACTCTTAATCTTCTGTGTGAAGGATACAAGGAAACCCTGACTGCAGGCTGGGCTGACCCACTGAGTGCCATGTGACAGGTACTCCTTTTATTTTTCAGAAAGAGTCTCACTCTGTGGCCCAGGCTGGAGTGCAGTGGCATGATAATAGCTCACTGCAGCCTCAAACTCCTGGGCTCAAGTGATCCTCCTCCTTCAGCCCCACCCCAGGGCCTGGGACTATAGGTGTGACACCACACCTGGCTAAGTTTATTTGATCTTTTGTAGAGAAAATGGCAAGGGTCTCAGTATGTTGCCCAGGCTGGTCTTGAACTTCAGACCTCAAGCGATCCTCTGACCTCAGCCTCCCAAAGTGCTGGGATTACAGGTGTGAGCAACTGCCCCCGGCCAGTATTCTTTTAATTTTAATGTTTTGTAATTGCAAAACAATGCAATTACAACAACTACGACACGGAATGTGAGAAAGACAGGGAAAAGTGATCCCAAGTTAAAATAATAACCATACAGCCAAATTTAATTTCAGGGTTACTTGCAAATAGAAAATGTTACGGGCGTATTCAACATTAAAAAATGTTAAAAAATTCAGCTTAAGTGAATCTTTCAGCTTAATCACAACTCCCCATTTTAAAGCTCAGGGAAAAGAAATCATTCTAAGTTCTTCAAAAGGAGATTTGTTATCTTACAAAGTGCCTTTCACAACACAATTTTAGCTTACATGATCAGGAGTTGTATTTTAAAAAAAAAAACAAATGGCCCTTCACCAAAATCAAACAGATCTAGGAATCTCATTTAGTCTCCTCGTTCCTTCTTTTTTTTTTTTTTTTTTTGAGACAAGGTCTCACTCTGTTGCCCAGGCTGGAGGGCAATGGTGCAATCATAGCTCACTGTGACCTCAAACTCCTGAGCTCAAGCAATTCTCCTGCCTCAGCCTTCTGAGTCGCTGGGACTGCAGGCACCGCCACCACACCTGGTTAATTATTTTTTATTTTTGTAGAGATGAGGGTCTTGCTATGCTGCCCAGGCTGGTCTCGAACTCCTGGCCTCTTAAGTGATCCTTCTGCCTTAGCCTCCCAAAGTGCTGGAAGTACAGGCATCAGCCACTGCGCCTGGCCCTCCTCCTTCCATTTTTAACGTGACTCCCAGAGATCATAGCAAGAACACAACCATGTGGTGAAACAGCAGCCCAGACTCCTCTACAGAACCCCCCTTTACCTGCCATGGGGATCTGATAGGGCTGGATCGATCGAGCCGGAAGCACGGGGTGGTGGAAGGTAACGGCGCCGTCAAACTCGCCCCGCAACTTAATGTCAAATATGACCGATGTCTGTGGGGGAGAAAACACAAGACTGTGGGGCCAAGACAAATCATGGTGTGGCATGTCTCTCATTACTTCACATCTCACTGCTGAGGTCAGTTTCACGGTCCGCATTTGCGTTCCCTCCCTACAGGCGAATTTGCCATTAACACCATGGCTCTCTTATAATACCTTTATTTCTCCCCACAAATATTTCCTGCATTTATGACATTCCTTTGAAAAGCTCCAAGTGATTTAAGCAGATCTTTTTCACTTTAACTTGCAGCATCTTCGCTAGTTAAAGACTTAGTGTCACCACCCTCCACGGAGGTCTAGGAGGGAAGCGGCTTCTCTAGCACCAGAGGCCCAGCTAACGGCCTAGAAAACGCAGAGCCCATTCCAGCTGTCCTGGGCCAGAGCCCCAAGACCATCATCATCCGCGCTGCCGTCTATGCTCATAAACAAAGTACAGAACTCATGTACTCACAGCACACAGTGGCTTCCCACCTGTTCTAAAGGTCAAATCTCCTCATGTGTTATTTTCTGAAATAGTTTTTCATTACCCTTAATTAACTGACAGGGAATCGCTTTTTCTCAACCACTTAGAATATCAAACCCACTTCCATCTGGAAGACCAAAACTTTTAGCATAAAAATGCAATTTCTAGTCCTTGTTCAGAATGTCTGGCCAATTCTGACAAGGCTTCTAAACAACCCTGCTGTGTTCAAATGCAGAGTAGATGCGTGTGTGTTCAAACACACACAGCTCACACCTCTGTGTCCTGGTGATGCACGACCACAAGGTTGTCCACCACGTTTAGGGCAAACTTCCCCGTCCTGTTTAACTTCAATATGTGCATCTTCTTACAGGCACCTTCTCTGCAGGACGATAAAAAGAAAAAAAAAATAGATCAACAAGCTTTAGTTCACATTTTAAAATCAGAGGAAGAGGGAAGAAAGCACTACATGTACCGTGGCAGATGATACAGGACCACCTCCGCGCCTGTGCTATTGGAGGTCCGAGAATGATGCCTCAAGAAGAGAACGTAAAGCTGCCCGTATCTAATGAGAGAGCAAAGAGACCGAGGTCACAAATGGCCATTTAAAATTCCTCTACTCTATACGGGGCCACAGTTAAGTAAATTATGAGATATTCACTTAATGGAATTTTTTGCAGCCAACGAAAAGGTTTACAAAGTGCCATTAGTCAAACAAAGCCTCTTATCTTTATAAAGTAGAAAGGAGAAGGCAAAACTAAACACAGCCTGATCATAATCTTTTGAAAGAAAACCACAAACCTAAGCACAGAATCTGAAATGACTGGAAAGAAATACATGCTGTTAATATAATTATCACTGAGTGATAACCTAAGTATTTTCTTTTCCTGTTTTCCAAGTTTTATATGATACATACATATTCCTTAATAAAAGGAAAATATAATCACTATTCATTTTCAAGTGCCATCTCATCAATGCTGCTGTGAGCAGTTCCTGCATGCACATGATCTCCCCAGTGGTGAACGCTGGGCTGGGCCTGCCCCAGGGCTGAGGGGACCAAAGACAGAGGAGTGGGTCCCATCTCCACTTCAGTCAGGACCACACTCACTTTATCTGCCTTCTCAAGTGGGATGCCACAGAAGAGCACCTTTTTTAAAAAAGAAAAAGCATTCTACTACTAAAAAATTTTTTTAAAGTTTGGAAACCACTGTTTTAGGCCACTGAAGAATCAGAAGTAATTCTGAAGCAAAACAGAGGTAATTGTTGAATCAGAGATATAGGGGGTTCTTTGTATTAGTTTCTATTTTTCTGTGTTTAAAATTTTCATTACAAAGTTTAAAAATTAACTGAGCTATCTGCTTTTCCAAATGAAAACGTACCTTCCTATATAAGTAATTCAGTTCCATGTTTGTTAGATTAAAAACTTAACCTATTTTCTTATTTTGAGCAATTATAATATCAGTTGGCTTTAAAAAAAAAACCCTTGTTAAGCTTCAACTCAGAGTGGAAAAGAAAATCTAAAACTAAGATACCTAAGAAATAAATTGGCTAATCTCATTTTATCAGCCTAGAAAGGTAAAAAGACTTCCCTAAGACCGCAAAGTTTGTATAATCAAAAAGAATGCCAAGAACCTGCCAAGAATACAGTTTTCTATATTCATAAAATGTAGGTGCTACATAAACGGGACCGGGAGCGTTCCTCGTTATGTGTTCTAGGAGTTCCTGTCCCTAAGGACAGAGCATCACCATGGTCCTTGTAACATACTCAGCACACTCCTTCTAGTCCTTGTATCACAAAAGCGAGCACAAGAGGGAACTCTCTCGAAGCCAGACATACATGGTAGCCATCGCAATGTCTCTCTCCGAAAGGCTGAGTTTAGTTGACTTGGGCGCAGCTGGTAATTCAATCTCAAACTTGGGCAGCTTCGACATGGTGCCAGCCTGTTCAGCGGGAGGAAAAGTTTACTAAACCCCTTCGATGTTTTACCATTCCCCACGTAAAATCAATGAGGACAGTCGCACAGGACATCTTTCCATCCCTTCCAACGTCCCACCACGCCCTCTGCTCAGTGTCCGGCTCCACAGCATGACTCATTCTTGGCGCACACGGTGGTGCGGTGCGCCCCCTAGTGGTCACGGGTGGGAGGTTATGGTTGGAAGAAACTGGCCCCTAAGGTGCTTGCCGGGTTAGGACGTCAGAGGAACAGGGTAAGAGGGGGGGAAGGGAGTGTTTTAAGGGGAGGGTTACTCCTACCCTAAAATAAAAAGGCTGCAGGACATTCTCAAGGACTGTGGTGGACAGCAGAATGACAGCACTCTCGGGGCAGTACATGTACCAATTCACGTTGATGTTGTGGCTCTTCAGCAGTTTCAGAGTCCGTTTCTCTGGTAACACCTGAAGTGAAGTTTAAGAAACAGAATCTTCACTTTCAAAACAGCGAAATGTCAGAAGATTGATATATTAAATTAAGAAAATAAAAAGCAGGGAGAAACCCACTGAGTTAAATAGAAAAGTATTATTTTTTTTTTTTTTTTTTTTTTTTTTGAGTCTTGCTCTGTCACCCATGCTGGAACTCCTAGGCTCAAGCGATCCTCCTGCCTCACCTTCCATAGTAGCTGGCACCAACAC
>NW_012153875.1:0-1149 GCF_000956105.1 Propithecus coquereli
AGTAAGTCGTAAGGGCTAAATTGACGGCTGCTACACTCATGATTTGGTTCTAACTTCCCCCCTTGACGGTGCCACTACTGCAGGAGGCTGGTTGGCGAGAGTTTATGGAGGTCGAGTACACTGGTCTGTTATCAGCTTTTGACAACTGTGCAGTGTTTCTGTTTGAAGTGGAATTTGTGAATAGTTGCACAGCTCGACAGTACTTTTTAATTCTGTCTGCTTAACAGCCCATCCTGTCAAAGAAGACCAAGAGAACACTGAAGGAAGAAAACAGATTTTTTAATGAGGACTGGGAATTGCAATATCACCTTGTTTCTGCTAGAGATAAGATGATTTGCTTGCTTTGTGATCCTGCAATATCAACATTAAAGAAATTTAATGCTCATCAGCATTATAACACTCATAAGGACCACAAATATTTTAAATTAGAGGGAGAGACACAAAAGGTTGTGTTGCAGAAATTAAAAGATGAAAAGCAAAGGCAAACACAATTCTTTCAAGCAGCACTAAGACCTGGAAATAATGCCGCTGAAGCAACTTACAAAGTAGCTTATATACTCAAGAAAAAAGGGAAACCATTCAGGGATATAGAAATTGTGAAAGAATGCATTGTTGAAGTTGTAGGGTGATCAGACGCTGATAACATTTCAAAGTACAAACAACTGCCTCTTTCAAAGAGAACCATAACTGGTCGGCATGATGAATTAGCCCTCAACTTAACTTCATGGAATACTTCACAAGGAAAATATATACTGTTCAGTCACTTTGGATACATCAACTGATACTACTGACTCGGTGCAGATTTTACACTTCATTCGAGTTATAACAGAAGATTTTCCTTGCTACGAAGAGTTATTCACTTTGGGCACTCTTGTGAACAGAACACAGGGAATAGATATCTTCAACAACTTTCAAGATAAATGTCATGAAGTTGGACTGAATTTGGTAAATTCAGTGAGTGTATGTACAGACATTGCACCTTCTTTGACAGGAAAACATGAAGGGTTTATTGCACAGATTGAAAAAGTATCAACAGATCCAGATGTTCTCACTTCTTCTTTTCATTGTCTCTTGCATCAGCAAAATCTCTGTGCTAAAGCTACTATTTTAAGTGACACTTTGCAATAAGTTATAAGTATTTTTTTTTTT
>NW_012153875.1:11929-13355 GCF_000956105.1 Propithecus coquereli
TCTGCTACAATGTTTAACTTGCTCCTGAAGGTTCTTTCTTTGTTTCTTTGTGTGTTTGTTTGCTTGCTGTTTTTTCCATTCAATGGAAGGATTCCAAATATATTGTTCTATGCCTGCCTTCCAAAAAAACATTTTTATTGAGATATGACACATGTACCGTCAAGTGTACAAATCGTGAATGTACAGCTTGATGGATTTTGACTTCTATTGTTTGCATTCATCTGCCCATGTATTGTATCCATGTAACCACCACTCGGATCCAAACCCGGACCACTCAAGTGGGCCCTTTTTCCCCTTCCCAGTCAATAGCCTCCTGCAGTTTTTTTAAACTTTCCTTTAAATCTGTCTTCTCTCTGAATAGATGTCACTAAGTCACCAAGTATCTGACAACCCGCTTTGCCCACAAATATTCTTGGCATTGTGGGGGCAAAAGCAAGCATGGAGTGTGGTTGGAATTTTCTGTTGCACATTTAGTTGCCATGACACACTGCACCCTCGAAAAGGAAGCTCCACACACCCCACTGGCCTGTGTACATTGGACAATGAGCCCCGTCCAGCAGCAAGCGGTCCCTCAGCCTCCGGAAGGAAACAACAGGCCCAGGTGGATGTAGACAGTTTATTACGACACAGGCAGCACGAGCTCCATGTGGGCCTGGGTTCGCCTTGCCCCCAGGTCCCGTGGAGGCAGCGCATAGCAGACCGAGGTGAATGCCACACACCCCAGGGGTGTGTCACGACGGAGGAACCCAAGCTCAGGAAATCCCCAATCTCCTGGCAAATGTGCTCAACCTCCCACAGGAATATAGTGCCCTTTTTTTTTATTCAGATGGAATTCACATACATAAATTAACTATTTTAAAGCACAGTAGTCCTCCTCTTATTTATAGGTGATACATTCCAAAACCTCCAGTGGATGCCTGAAACCTCAGATATCACTGAACCCTGTGTATTACTATGTTTTCCCTACACAAACATACCTGTGATAAAGCTTAATATATAAGTTAGGCACAATAAGAGATTAACAACAATAACTAATAATAAAATAGCACAATTACAAAAATATGCCTGCATCACTACTCTTGCGCTTTGGGGCCATTGTTAAGTAAAATAAGGGCTACTTGAACACAAGCACCGGGATTCTGCAACAGTCAATCTGCTAACCCATAGGGCTACTAAGTGACTAGCAGGCGGGTGGTATTACAGCTAGAAAAAGTGATGATTCACGTCTGGGGCAGGACAGAGTGGGATGGTGTGAGATTTCGTCATGCTATTCAGAACAGCGCACAATTTAAAACTTAGGAATTGTTTAATTCTGGAATTTTATTTAATATTTTCAGACCATGGTTGACCGTAGGTAACTGAAACCAGGGAAAGCGGAAGCCAAGGGGAGAGGGTGGGTGTCAGTGTCTGGCAGTGAAGCTGCAAA
>NW_012153875.1:18635-18962 GCF_000956105.1 Propithecus coquereli
AAGTGAAAAAAAAATATGCCCCTTACCAAAAAAATCATATGTACCTTACAAATGTTTTTTCCACGGTACCCTCTATGTTCCGTAGAATAAGGAGAACCTTTCTGCATTTCCTGAAGGGAATAAGGGAACCTGTGTGTATGGATCTGGGCCAGCCCCCAAAGCAATCCCATTTGAGGCAGGGGACATTTGCTCTTCAGGTAGTTTAAAGGCAAAAGTACTCACCATACTTTATTTTTTTTGTGCACTGGTTTCTCTGCTTCACATACAACTCACTCATTGTAATATATTAAAGCTATCTCATGTTCTAAGGGTAAGTTTGATTTAACA
>NW_012153876.1:0-510 GCF_000956105.1 Propithecus coquereli
CAGTTACACCATGTTTTGGCACCACAATTCATCCTGGGTCCTTGAGCCCTTTGGAATAAGTTTTTGTTGATTCATATTGGCCTTGTCTCAGCACTTTTTTTTTTTGAGACAAGAGTCTCGCTCTGTCACCCTGGCTAGAGTGCCGTGGCGTCACCCTAGCTCACAGCAACCTCAAACTCCTGGGCTCAAGTGATCCTCCTGCCTCAGCCTCCCAAGGAGCTGGAACTACAGGCACGTGCCACCATGCCCGGCTAATTTTTTTCTCTATTTTTAATTGTTTGGCCAATTTCTTTCTATTTATAGTAGAGACGGGGTCTCGCTCTTGCTCAGGCTGGTCTCGAACTCCTGAGCTCAAACAATCCTCCGCCTCGGCCTCCCAGAGTGCTAGGATTACAGGCGCGAGCCACTGCGCCCAGCCTCTGTAGTGTATTAACATAACCTTTTATGAATGTATGAATGAGCCTTGGATCTCAACCTTTTCTCCTCCAAACTCTGTAAGCATTATTTCAG
>NW_012153876.1:2840-3463 GCF_000956105.1 Propithecus coquereli
AGGAGGATGGCTTGAGCCCAGGAGTTTGAGGTTGCTGTGAGCTAGGATGACGCCACGGCACTCTAGCCCAGGTGACAGAGTGAGACTGTGTCTCAAAACAAAAAAAAAAAAGAAAATCTAAAATAAAGAATCCAACAATACAACAATAAGAATTATACAAATTTAAAAACAATACAGCATAACAACCACTTACATAGCATTTTTGTTATATGAGGTATTATAAACAACCTGGAGATGACTTAAAGTACATAGGAGGATGTGAGTTGTTTATATGCAAATACAAAGCCATTTTATATAAGGGACATGAGCATCCATAGATTCCGTTATCCTCAGGGGTGTCCTGGAGCCAGTTCCCCATGGAAACCAAGGGACAACAGTATATATAGTCTCTGATATGCTTAGACTAACCAGTGAGTCCTAAGTTGGGGTCACCTTGCTCTCTACAATGTTACTGGGTTGAATCATGACATATCTTTGTCCCCACAAAATACTGGAATTCCGTAAATTGTCAAATGTGGAAATATAGAAATAACAAATCACATAGGGAGTACATATTCAAAACATCTGCCCACTATTTGCTTTGGTTCAATTTCTCCATACCAATATGAAATTTAAAATTGTAT
>NW_012153876.1:15743-16472 GCF_000956105.1 Propithecus coquereli
TGGAAGCTGAATGTCAGGAAGAAGCATGGATTGGTTTTAAAATTTTACAGTCCTGTGTTAAATGAACGCTCTCTCCAGCGGCAACTACTGACCACGACGTTTCAGTAAATCATTTAAATAGATTGACCGTCCCAATTTGGGGGAAGGAGGCTATGAGGCATCCAACCTGGCAGCTGAGTGCTCAAACGTAGTGTTTAGAATCATCTCAGAGATAAAGTTCCCCGAACATCTTCACGTGTACTCACCAAATCCTGTTTCAAATTCTAAAACGAAGACGTCATGATCTGCACATTTAGAAATTTTCATATTGCCAATATTTTTTTCTTGTATATTGAAAAAAAGGAATCATTCACTTGGAATGACAACATTTACCATTTTGGTAACAGTTATGTGGGGCAGGAGGTAGCCAAGGATGGCACAGAGGATAATTTTAACTGTCCAGGAGAAGAGCCAATCCCATGTGTCTCAGGGAGATGTTATTTTTTCCTTGGGGCCATTCATCTATCCTATCAGTTCTAGTCCACTACTATCTTCTACCTGTGATGTTCCTTTTACCTGTGTGGTTTGGTATTCTCTTCTTGGGACACGCCTCTTTGCTGCCCTGCAAAAAGATTCCATCTCATCCAGATTTCTCAGCCTGGGCAATCAATATTCTTACAGCTCGTAAGGATACTAATTTTCAGATGTTTGACATAACCTAGACCACAGCAAGTTTTTTTTTTTTTTTTT
>NW_012153877.1:0-1389 GCF_000956105.1 Propithecus coquereli
TAGGACCAAATAGACTAGGCAGTAGGTGAGAGCTGCTTGTACATGTGCATTACTGGAAGAGCCCAGGGTGGTGGCCGTGACCCTAAACAGTCACCCAACATTAAGGAGCTGCGAGAACTTCACAGATCACGGGACTTCTCTTTCTTCCCATCCAAACTCTTTGTAACATGATCTATTTTTGCATCCTGGAAAATGAGAGTAATGCTTTTGATTATACAAAAACATTTTTTATATAAAACAAGCTTGATTTTGAAGATGGATTATTTTAAACATTATATGTTAAAAACTACTAAATCTATTAATAACAAAAAACTTAGAAACTTTTTCAAAAATACTGCAATTACATGGTTATACACACTTATATTAAACATATTTGGATCTATTTATAACAAATTCTTTTACAACTAGGTCATGTCAAATCTGATTTTCTTATAAAGCCTGTCTTATAGCAAATAACTTATCTGGGAATTTGTATAGTTTAAGAAGACAGAGTAAGAGCAAATATGATTATTGCTGAGTAACTCTTCTTTTCACCATAGTTACCAAGTTTGTTTTATGGATACTAAGATTAATTGAAACAACAACTCATTAAAAAGCTCAGAAACATTTAAAAGCTCACATTAATATCTCATAAAATATTCTTTTAGTCTCCTTTTAAAAATATAATTATTTAAAAATATTAGATTTATTAGTATAATATATCCATTATAATTCAATAATTGTCAATCCACAGCAAGTCTTTATACAGTATGTGTAGATACAGCTAAGATACAGATAGATTGATGAATGGAGAAATAGATAAAAATATAAAGTATATCATGAGTTATAGTAGTTCTTCTAATTAAAAATTAGGACCATTGGGTTTTTACATGTAACTCTATCTTACATTTGTATCTGCTGCCTTGCATATGAAGAATTCTATTTCTCAAGATAGTGGGGATAACAGAATTAGAGTACTGCATAATAATTTATTTGTTTTATCCAATATTACATTCACAACAGTGAATTACAACACCAACATTACCATCATGATATGACTACTGAAAACAGTTAACTATTTTAATTTTTTTATCCTTAGCGTACAAATCCAGCAGGGATGGAGGTTGAATTACTGTTTTACAGTCACTTGGAATAGTTCCTCCCTGGGTGTTCATGTTGCAAAATGGATAACACATTTAGATTCATTTGCTATTTATTTTCAACTTCAATTTTTAGGGGTTGCCTTTTAAATTTTTCATTGTTTTTATACGTCAGTAAAATAGTTCCACAGTCAAATCTATAAAACAAGGATATTAAAAAAAAAGTCCAGCCTCTATCTCTTTTTCTCATCCTATTCCGTCTTGGTCCTTTATATGTAAACATTTAAAGAAAGGCTTATTTTTCTATTTT
>NW_012153877.1:6269-6848 GCF_000956105.1 Propithecus coquereli
AAAAAAATCCGTGTATAAGTGGATCCACACAGTTCAAACTCGTGTTGTTCAAGGGTCAAATGCAGCATGAAAAAAGTAGAAAGATAAGGGAAGAAAAGTAGGAAGGTAGGAGACTGAAAAAAATTTTAACTAGAAATCTGCTACTGCAAATCACTATAAGAGATGACAAATGCTTGCAAATAAATACCATTAGTTCATTGCAATCTCCCCCTATAGTCTCCACCCCTTTTCTCTTTGGTTGGTACCAGAAGTAATAATGGGAATAAAATCAGGAGACTAGGGGTTAGAACTCTACCTCTGCAACTCAGATTTAAATTAAAGCTTGGAAACTCGGAACATTTAAGTGATTGTGGCCAAACCTCTCAACCTTTCTAGACTTCAATTTAGTCACTAGAAAGTTAGGGATAAATTAATGCCAATCACAAACATTTTTTTCTTGTGAAAATAAAATAAAATGCCTAACAAATAAATATAAGACATAACAAACGTGAAAGAGAAAATAAGTGTAGTTTTTTCCTCTTTATCTGTTTTTTCTTTATAATATCACTGTAATATAATTAATGTTTTCTGAAGCAAAAA
>NW_012153877.1:6898-8429 GCF_000956105.1 Propithecus coquereli
TGGGGGAGGGGTATGGGGGGATACTACACTTCCCCCCATCTCTTCTAAATATGCAATTATCTGTGAAGGAAGAAAACCTCATTCATACTCTATAAACCAAGTATATTCTGAGCACCTACTGTATCCTAGGTTTTTTCTTTCCTCTACTTTTTTTCCTTTTTAAAATTTTCTTTTCTTTCTTACTCCTTGTCTTCCTTTCTTCTTTGGTCTTTACTTTCATTTTTACACTCATTCATTCATTCATTTATTTATTTTATTCCAGCACATTATGGGGGTACAGATACGTAATATATTAGTTTCATAGCCAGGCACAGTGGTTCATGCCTGTAATCCCAGCACTTTGGGAGACCAAGGCGAGAGGATCACTTGAGGTCAGGAGTTTGAGATTAGCCTGGGCAACATGGCAAGACCTGTCTCTACAAAAAATAATTACAAAAAAATTATCTTGGTGTGGTGGCATGTGCTGCCTAGCTAGTAGCTAGTCCTAGCTACTCAGGAGGCTGAGGCGGAGGATTGCTTGAGCCCAGGAGTTCAGGGCTGCAGTGAGCAATGATTGTGCCACTGCAGTCTGGCAGACAGAACGAGACCCCGTTTCTTTTTAAAAAAAATACTAGTTTCATTTGTTTTGTGGGTATATCTTTCTGGCATGCTTCATTGGAGATATTATTTCTGTGGAGATATTATTCTGATCCTTATTTTCATTTTTCAATAGGTTTCCATGGGATTCAGTCTAGATACTTTTCTGTTTTTTAGATGAAATTAGTTTTTCTGAACTTTTAGATCGGAGTTATAGGTCAAGATAGGTTTTCTAATTTCACAGCTCAAGCACTCTGTCTTTTGTTTAAAGATATGATCTTATACATTGTGAGTTTCCTGAAATTGTTCCTGGAAACTTACCCCTATTTATCTGGGCCTTTATTCCTTAGTCCTATTATCACTATCCTATTCAATCTGATTCTATTCCCAGCAGTTTGTCCTTAGTGTGGGGCTTTGAAATGAAAGGGAGCTATAGGAGTTTCATTGTGTCATAGGGCCTTCGTTCCATACTGCAGATCCCTTATACTCAACATGCAGATTGTGCAAAAAGCCTTATAGTTTCAGGTACTGTTCTCAAATTGTCCTACTGCATTTTCTAATGAGTACTGGTTGGCATTTGGGCTTCTCCTGTTACTTCTCCTTGTATAGATGCTAATATCACAGGGTTTTGTAACCGTTGATAGCCTGTTTACATCAGCTTGCATTTTGGGTTCACAGGGATACCTTCATCTACTTTTGTTGTAGATCTGTTAATAAATTTTGGTATTGCTTTTCTGATTTTTTTTTGGTTGAGGGGAATCTTGGGTGATTCAGCTTTTTAAATCTATTTCATTTTGTACTTTCATTAGTCCCACTTGTTCTAGGTTTTATTATTTTAGCAGTTATCTTAGAAAATAACCAGGAAGTGATGGATTTTCAATATTTATCATCTTTTAAAATACTATTTTAAATATAATTTATTGTACTTTTATATAATTTCATTCTTATTAAAGGC
>NW_012153878.1:0-1266 GCF_000956105.1 Propithecus coquereli
CTATTAATTTTAAACTTCCCTGCGGTTAGAACATTTAATCAAACAGCACTTTTTCACACCCAAGTGAATTGGTGTTGTCAGGTCAGGGACTTGAGTTATTTATAGGCGAAGAGGGGTTTCTGACCTATACACGAAACTTGATTTTTACCTACCCAATGACGGGTACCCTGACTTGTTTTCATTTTGTTTTTCTAAATTACAACATATGTATGTTGCTGTCTTGTGTTGGATCCCATTTCTTGATTCTTTTTCTGTTTCTTAATATACTCCCTCATTTTATTACAGTACCTCTTCTCCTAGTTTCCTGAGAAGGGATATCAGAGGTAAATTTTTGAGGCCTTAAATGACTTAAAATGTATTCTACTTTCCCACTTGGGAAATTTTGGTTTATTAATGTAGAATTTTTGATTGGAAATCATTATTTCTTAGAAATTTGAAGCATTGCTCTCCTTTTTATTTTGAGGGGTGATTTTTTTTTTTTCCTAGCTTACAGCATTATTGGTGAAAAAAATGATTTGTTTTGATTCCTGATCTTTGATCTGGAACCTGCTTTGTTTCTGGCAGATTTTAGAATCCTCTCTTTGTTTCCAGTGTCATAAAATTTTACAGAATTCTGTGATCAGTTGAAGAAGAGGGCGGAAGGGTCTCAACATAAAATACATAGACTTTTACTTAAGCTTTATTTTAGATATGCTACCTTTGTTCTCATTTGTGTCCCATATATCAGAGACCCTGTGTTTTAAATACTCCAGAGAGGAAATCTCTAGTCTTCTGCCGTGGGATAGGAGGAATGGTTACTTAGCTGTATCTAGTAAGAGAGGGCGTCTGAACTTTAACAGGATGGTCCACTAATGCTGCTTAGAGGTGGATGGCCCTTGAGCTGAACTTTTCTCTGGATAATTAACATATAATCTTTATTTTACTTATTATCTACCTGCTAAAATCAAACTTATTTGAAAATAGCATGTTGCTTATTTTATCTTCATGCTTTTTTTTTTTCAGTTTTTCTCCACAAGTGCTTGTAGGAAAGATGGCTGATATTAACCTCAAAGAAGTAACCTTAATAGTAGGTGTAGTTACTGCCTGCTATTGGAACAGCCTCTTTTGTGGTTTTGTTTTTGACGATGTTTCAGCAATACTTGATAATAAAGATCTTCATCCATCTACACCTTTAAAAACTTTATTTCAGAATGACTTCTGGGGAACCCCTATGTCTGAGGTAAGTAATTATATGCTACTTATACATATCTCAGATTTTAAAATATT
>NW_012153878.1:13295-14190 GCF_000956105.1 Propithecus coquereli
TAATAGTCCTCTACCTATGTAGTCCATCATGTAGTAAGAGGTAGTTCAGTAACTAATAGGAATTGCAAACCAATATTCTCTTTAAGTAGGTATACTTGTTATGGACAAAATCACATGTGTTGACTTTAACCACAGAGATCTGATTATAAAATCAAAGTGTATATATTTATATAGTAATATAGTCACTAAAGGTTGAAGAACTGAAGTGACTGGTTTTGGTAAGGCTTTTTGCCTTTATTAGAGCTGTTAATTGGTGAGATTAATCCAGGGTTATAGAAACAACTGTCGTCTTTCTCTTCCTTGGAATAGAAATATAAATTAGTTAGAAGCTATGAATTTAATGTCAGAACAACTATGTTAAAGTCATGGTCTCGTTATTGTACATGACTGTTGTTTTAAAACCTCCAGATTCTTTCCTCATCTTAAAAAATGAATATGATTACATCTGCCCTCTTAACCCATAGGGTGATTTTGAGATTCAGTGAAATGTAATATATGCTAAACTGCCTATATAAACTCTTTAATATTAATATATTTTTAAACTACCTGCTATAAAGGCCATTATTTCCCACTAATTTTTAATATGTACATACTCATCCAGTCATACTGTTCCCTGTATCATTTATTGGCCCAGCTTATTCCACCTCTACTCCTTTATTCATACATCCCCCTTCCTCAGTTTTTCTATGTCCAATATATCTTTAAAGATCCACATTTAGGTCCAACCTGTTTTGTGAATAACCATATACTGATTTCTTTCCTCTATGAATTTCTTGTTGAATTTAGCACTATAGTATAGCCCTTGGTATAATGTATTACATTAGTATTGATGGTTTTGTCCTAATTAGAATATGAATTTTTTTAAGGAAAAAATATTGTTATAATTAGTATCCCT
>NW_012153878.1:24980-25365 GCF_000956105.1 Propithecus coquereli
TTTTTTCTATAAAGAATAATTACTTTTCATCTTCCTGAATTTTTACCTCTGAGTCTAGCCATGCTGAAATAAACTCATGCAGGTATTACAGTATTAGAAATACAGTAGATCGAATTGTAGATATCTACTTTCTATTTCCTTCTTCACCTCTTAGTTTCAATGGTTTTGTTTTGTTTATCATTCCTTTTAGAGAATTTGAATCAACTCTTTTCCATTTCTACAGTCTGAAAATGTGGTTTTTAGATGTGAATGTATGTATGTGTGGGTGGGCATATGATGCTGTTAGCATGTAAGTATATATTTTTGAAATAGAAGCATTAAAAAATATGTATGTGTATAAATTTGATTATATCACCCTGTGAAGTTGATTGTAATACGATTGGAT
>NW_012153879.1:0-1046 GCF_000956105.1 Propithecus coquereli
TATCCATCTTATTTCAGCTTTTCTTTACCCAGCCTCACACTTTCCTTCTGCAGACAGGCTTTCTCCATGTGGTGGGTCACATGGCACCTGAAAGCTCTGGATAATGGCCTCTGAATTCCATGACCCTAGAAAATAGGCTATTTCTCCCTCCAGCTCCAAGTAAAAAGCACCAGGGAAAGTTCTGATTGGCTTGGCTTGGTCACATGACTCTCATTGGTCCTTTGCAGTGACCAGAGGAGAGTAGTCCTGTGATTGGACAGGTTTAGGTCATGGATAGAATTCTGTGATTGACAGCTTCATCAGAACCACAGTAGTAGGAAGGGTACAAAGAGAGATGTCCACTACCCTAACACAGAATGGATATTTATCAATGCCTTGTTTTGGAAAAAGATCTCAGAAATAATCTAACCCAGTGTTACCCACACCTGGATGAGTTCATTAAAATTCAGATTCCTGGTAAATGCCCAACATTTCGAACCCATCTCCGAGGACTGGAGCCCAGAAAACTGTATTTAAAACCAGCTTTCCAGATGACTGCAGTGTCTAGCGAGGTATAGCAATCACTGGCCTATCCCAATCCCGTTATTTTACTGAAGGAGAAACTGAGGCACAGAGAAAAAAGCAATTCGCCCAGAGTCGCACATGCAGGAAGTGGCAGGAGAGGAATAAGCCTTGAGTTCTCCTGCTTTGCAGACTTCTGTTCATTCCCCCGACAGCTCGTCACTTCCCCAGGCTGTTTTGGTGTCTACCCTTCACCAGACAAAGGGGTATGAGAGGAAGGAGGGCCCCATGACTCATCCTCTCCCTGACTTTTCTGCAACTGGATTTGATTCCCAAACACTAACCCTCCCAACACACGCACACACAGACATTCTTCTCTCTCTTCATTAGCTGTGTCCCCCCAAGACACAACCCCAATCTGGCCATACAGGATCCAGATGGGAGGAGAGGGAGGGGTGGACTGTAGACAACTGGTGTGATATAATGGGCTGCAGAGAAAGGCACTGCAGGCAGGGGCAACTGAGGACCAAAGGCCTGGAGGCAAG
>NW_012153879.1:4416-5197 GCF_000956105.1 Propithecus coquereli
TAATCCACGTCCATCGTAAAAATTTGAACATAGAAAAGTAAATGGAAAAAGGTAAAAGTCACCTAAATCTGCTAGTATTTTGAAGAACATCCTCTTGTATATTTTTCTACATGTATCCATAATATATATTTTATGAAAATGGCATCACACTATAATGCAGTTTTTATAGCTGACTTTTAAAAATATCGTTTACTTACTCTTAAAAAAATATACTTAACACCTCTCCCAACTCCTCCCTGCTCTTCCCCCAGATAACCAATATCAATAATCTAGTGCATAACTACCTTATATTTTATAAGCATGTAAGAGCTTTAAAAGTTCTTTCACATAGCAGATTTTTTTTTTTATCACCCTCACAACAAGCACCTTGTCAGATGGCAAATGCAAGATCTGTTTCTGCATTTCTGGAGGAGAAAACTACAGCCTAGAGAGATTAGGGGACTGTTGAAGAAAGTCACTCAACTTGTAGGTGACTGAGACAGGATTCAAAGTCCTAGAATTCTCATGCTGTATCTATCCTTAATTCCCACCAGGTCTCCCTTTTACTTGGGTAGGTGCGCTTGACTCTTCTCTGTGGCTGGTAGTGACTGATGGTATCAGGTAGTGACCTTCCCATGCCAGGAAGCAGCCAAACTAAGCTCTGATGGTCATTCCACAGAGTCAGGTTTGAGTAGATTCTTGTGCTGTAAGAAAGACGCGGCTGCCATAGAAGGTAGTGCACTGTTGCTAGAAAGTCAGCATCTATGGACAGACAAGAAATCCAGCTATGTCCGTTCCTATG
>NW_012153879.1:5247-5802 GCF_000956105.1 Propithecus coquereli
CCAACTCCTCCCTGCTCTTCCCCCAGATAACCAATATCAATAATCTAGTGCATAACTACCTTATATTTTATAAGCATGTAAGAGTTTTAAAAGTGCTTTCACATAGCAGATTTTTTTTTTATCACCCTCACAACAAGCACCTTGTCAGATGGCAAATGCAAGGTCTGTTTCCGCATTTCTGGAGGAGAAAACTACAGCCTAGAGAGATTAGGGGACTGTTGAAGAAAGTCACTCAACTTGTAGGTGACAAAGACAGGATTCAAAGTCCTAGAATTCTCATGCTGTATGTATCCTTAATTCCCACCAGATCTCCCTTTTACTTGGGTAGGTGCGCTTGACTCTTCTCTGTGGCTGGTAGTGACTGATGGTATCGGGTAGTGATCTTCCCATGCCAGGAAGCAGCCAAACTAAGCTCTGATGGTCATTCCACAGAGTCAGGTTTGAGTAGATTCTTGTGCTCTAAGAAAGACGCGGCTGCCATAGAAGGTAGTGCACTGTTGCTAGAAAGTCAGCATCTATGGACAGACAAGAAATCCAGCTATGTCCGTTCCTATG
>NW_012153880.1:0-367 GCF_000956105.1 Propithecus coquereli
AACCAAATGATAGGCTACATTTCTAAAAACAGTCAGATAATTTGCTAAGCTAATGAGATAAAATATACAGAAATCAATAATTTTCATAAATTCAATCTTTTCCAACTAAATCTTTGTACGTTTCTGTACCTTTCTCCTGCCCACTTTCACCCTCAAATCTCTTTGCCGAGACATCTCCTTCACCGCCCTCTTGGCGTTTCAGATTAGCACTACTGCCAAAGATTATGCATTCTATGTGGTGATTCTCTCATCCCCTGATAATTTAATCATACCGACATTTAGTGTGAGATTACCATGTAAAGTTTACAGTAGTCAGATAAGGAGACAAGGAGCAAACTGCTCACCCCACTCACTTTGGACAGGCTGC
>NW_012153880.1:11496-11910 GCF_000956105.1 Propithecus coquereli
TATTATTATTCCCATTATATGAATGAATAATCTGAATTCCAAATTTAAAATGTTGAAGGATATAGCGATTCATTTGATCCTCAAAATTATTGTATGAGCTAGGCTCTATTATTATTCCCATTATATGAACGAATAATCTGAAACACAGATATATTATGTAAATTGCCCATAGTTAAAAGATAGTGGAGCTAACTAGGTATCCTGGTTCAAGAGTATGTGTTCCTCTGAACCATCAACTATTACATCAACAACATCACAAAAAGCTATTTCACTTTGTCTAATTATAAAACAGTTAAATTAAAACGAAATAATAAAAAGTTGACCGAAGAACCTTAATTACTTTGAAATTAAGAGAAAAATACTTTTCAGTAATCCTTGAATCAAAGAGAAAATATAAGGTAAATCAATAAGAAT
>NW_012153880.1:24050-24484 GCF_000956105.1 Propithecus coquereli
AGGATTTCAAATATTTTGAAGGCCACACTTCTCTAGAGATTGAAACTAATAGGAACAGACTTCATTAACTATTTTCTGAAAGCAAGCAGTCCATTTTATAATCTCACCTTCTAGCATATTTATAAAATTTTAGATGTTTTTGTTTTCTATTTCCTTAAAATAAGATGAGGCTAAATTAAGATCCAGAAGGGCTGGCAGACAAATTAAGCAATTTCAGAATATATATCTCCCTTAGAAAGAGCCTGATCTTTTATTTTCCAAAAAAAGCCTACTCTAAAAGCAACGTCCCTTTATTTAAATCTTCATCTGGTGCCTTACATTGCGCATGCGTATAAACACTGCTCTTTCCCCCTTTTCAGCAATCTTAGTTTCTAGTTATGCATCGTGAAAACTAGACACACAGCATTGTTTATCCAAATATCTAAAAAATAGAT
>NW_012153881.1:0-3333 GCF_000956105.1 Propithecus coquereli
TACTGTGAAAGTGCCCCAAATTGGCTTTCAATAAGCCTTGACCATGTGCAGATTCTTCTGTGCTTTTTGGAAAATACAGACATGGCTTAGACTAAGTACCTCTGCTTTTCTTAATTTAAAGTTGTATTAATGTGTCATTTGACTCAGATAAGATGGAGTCAATCTCTAGCTGATATGAAACAGGTTAGAACTTAGTACCTATCATTAGGATAGATAATAATAATAATAGCTCACATTTCTATTATTATTTATCATTTTAAATACACATTAAGTATTTAAGTATTTTTTAAGTATCATTTTAGGAATGCTATAGTGCGTTCCTTTAAAAAGGTCCTCACGTAGCATTAATATTCCATTTTAACACTTGAGAAAACAGGCTCAGAATGGGTATTTAATTTGCCAAAAGTCCCACAGCTTGTAAGCAATCTAAACAGAAGTCCAAGAATCTAAATTCCTGGATTTGTCCACTTTCAGGTATATTATAGTTTCACTACAGAAGAAATAATAATGAAAATTAACACTTGGAATGCTATAAGCATTTTTCATGGATTGTTATATTTAATCCTTTCAACTATTCATATAAGTAGATAATTAATAAGCATATTTTACATATGAGGTGAGTGAGGCTTGCTTGGGTAAGCTATGAAACTCCTCATAGGTGGCAAAGATGAAATTTGAAGTCAGGTATCCTTTAATCCAGAGCCTATGATGTTAAATAATGCACTGTAGAAAAAGTAACATTGTTATCCAGGTCAGGGTTTCTCAACTATTAATGAGCTGCGGCTCACCTTGATATATTATTAACATGCAGATTCTTGCTGAGTAGGTGTGGGTGGTTCCTGAGATTCTGCATTTTCAACACACTCCCAGATGATGCCAATAAGCTAGGTCACTTGCTGTTTATCATCCGATGTTTTTTTTTTTTATACTCATTACTTGCTTACAGATATTTTTCCTTCTACCTTCATTTTTTTTCTACCTTCATTTTTGAGCTACTTTTCCCTTCCCTTCCCTTCCCTTCCCTTCCCTTCCCTTCCCTTCCCCTCCCATCCCTTTCTCTCTCCACCCCCCATCCCTTATATACCCTTTCTTCTCCTACACCAAGACCTAAGTCTTTTTTTTTTTTAATTTCAGAATATTATGGGGGCACAAACATTTTGATTACATATAATGTCTTTGCCTTGCCCAAGCCAGGCTACAAGCATGCCCCTCCCCCATACAGTAAACTCCACACCCATTAGTTGTAACTTTACCCACCCCCACCAGCCCCCTCCCACCTGACTGTTATCCAGTAAATATTACTTCCATGTGAGCATCTTAGTGTTGATCAGTTAGTACCCGTGTGACGGCAAGAACATGTGGTGCTTGTTTTTCCATTCTTGTGATACTTCACTTTGAAGGATGGGCTCAAGCTCTATCCAGGATAATATAAGAGGTGTTAGTTCACCATTGTTTTTTGTAGTCGAGTAGTATTCCATGGTATACATCTACCACATTTTATTACTCCACTCATGTATTCATGGGCACTTGGGTTGTTTCCACATCTTTGCAATTGTGAATTGTGCTGCCATAAACATTTGAGTGCAGATGTCTTTATTATAGAATGTTTCTTTTTCCTTTGGGTAGATGCCCAGTAATGGGATTGCTGGATCAAACGGCATTTCTATTTTTAGGTCTTTGAGATGTCTCCAAATTACTTTCCACAAGGGTTGTACTAATTTGCAGTCCCACCAGCAGTATAACAGTGTTCCAATCTCTCCACATCTATGCCAGCATTTGTTATTTTAGAACCTTTTGATAAAGGCCATTGTCACCGGAGTTAGGTGATATCTCATTGTGGTTTTGATTTGCATTTCCCTAATAATTAGAGATGTTGAGTACTTTTTTATATGTTTGCTAGCCATTATTATGTCTTTGTTAATTTTCTTAAGTTCTATATAGATTCTTGCTATCAGCCCTTTATTGGATATGCAGCATGTAAATATTTTCTCCCATTCTGTAGGTTATCTATTTGCTGTAATGATAGTTTTCTTGGCTGTACAGAAGCTTTTTAATTTGATCAGGTCCCATTTATTTATTTTTGTTGCTGCTGTGATTGCCTTTGGGGTCTTCTTCATAAATTCTTTGCCTAGGCCAATGTCTATAAGAGTTTTCCCAACATTTTCTTCTAGAATTCTTAAGGTTTCATGCCTTAGGTTTAAGTCTGTTATCCATCTTGAATTGATTTTTCTGAGAAGTGAGAGGTGGGGGATCCAGTTTCAATCTTCTGCATGCGGTTATCCAGTTTTTCCAGCACCATTTATTGAAAGGAGATTCTTTTCCCCAATGTATGTTTTTGTCTGCTCTGTCAAAGATTAGATGACAATATGAGGATAGCTTTATATCTAGGTTCTCAGTCCTGTTCCAAAGGTCTATGTCTCTGTTCTTGTGCCAGTACCATGCTTTTTGGGTTACTATAGCCTCATAGTAAAGCTTGAAGTCTGGTAGACTGATGCCTCTCAATTTGTTCTTTTTGCTTAAGATTACTTTGGCCATGAGGCCTTCCCTGGTTCCATATGAAGCATAGAATTATTTTTTCTAGATCTGTAAAGAATGATGATGGTATTTTGATAGGGATTACATTAATTCTGTAGATCACTTTAGGTAGTATGGACATTTTAATAATATTGATTCTGCCAATCCATGAACATGGTTTTCCATATGTTTACATCTTCCACATTTTCTTTTCTCAGTGTTTTATAGTTCTCTCTATATAGGTCTCTTACCTCCTTTGTTAAATATATTCCTAAATATTTAATTTTCTTTGATGCTATTGTGAAAGATGTTGCATTTTTTATTTGATTTTCAGCTTGACCATTATTGGCATATATGAATGCCACTGATTTGCATGCATTGATTTTGTATACTGAGACTTTGCTGAATTCATTTATCGATTCCTGTAGTCTCTTGGTTGAATCCTTGGGATTTGCTAGATATATCATATTGTCAGCAAAGAGTGAGAGTTTGACCTCTTCTGCCCCCATTCAGACATGTTTAATTCCCCTCTCTTGTCTGATTGCTCTGACAAGGACTTCCAGCACTATATTGAATAGAAGTGGAGATAGTGGGCAACCTTGTCTGGTTCCAATTCTAAGTGGGAATGCTTTCAATTTTTCCCATTCAGAATGATATTGGCTGTGGGTTTACTGTATATGGCTTTAATAATTTTGAGGTATGTCCCATCTATTCCTATTTTATTAAGAGTTTTTATCATAAAAGTGTGCTGGATTTTGTCAAATGCTTTTTCTGCATCTATTGAAAGAATCATATGGTCTTTGTTCTTTCTTTTATTTA
>NW_012153881.1:4884-5795 GCF_000956105.1 Propithecus coquereli
TGTCTTTTCTTAAAATGAGAATTACCACTGTGTCCTGGATGATACAACTCAATTTCTCCCATAATGTTAGCAAGACACAAAATAAAATATGTTTAGAGTAGAGGAAAGTGAAAATATAAAATATATATACACACACATATATATGTGTATATATGGGAGATATTCTTTCACTGTAGAAAACTGTAGGGAAGGTGATGACAGAGCATGTTGCAAGCTCAGAATTGGATTGAGAGTCAATCAACTCTACTCTCAGGAGGAAGATGGCTAACATTAAGCTGTGTTAGCTTGGCGACTACATTGCATAACTAGTGCTTGAAAAGTTCCTGTGGTTTTTATGACTCATGCACCTCCTTTCCTGGCCTCAGGTGGAATACATCTTCACCCCTCTCTGCAGAATTTGAATAAAAAAGTAAAATTAATATAATAAGGCATCTACTTACAGAATTTTGTATAGTACAGAATGCTTCTAATCAATGTAGTTAGATATGTACAATCTCTTATTTGTTGTCCTTAATGAACAAAACACTTTACTTGCATTTAAATTTTGTCAGATTAAATTGTAAGGTCAAACTTTATTTCTCTTGTTACCTAATTCTTAAATATAAGGTGAGGAGAAGCCTGATTCTCCTTACTTATCTATTGGGTCTGAGTTCAGGACACTATTTAATTTAACATATGGCCCCAGTGGATCATCTTGATCTTTGTTGTCCTGATTCACAAGTAGGAAGGGTCTAGGTTTTTAATGCAACACAGTTTTTTTTTTCTTTTTACTCCATGCAGGCGAGTACATGATAGGATTCTCATTCTACTCCACCCCCCCACCTCTCTTTCCCTCCCTCCTCCCTTCTTTCTCATTCAGATTTAACTTTTACTAGGTAGCCCTGAATGGAGCGTTTATTAAATTTAGGCAA
>NW_012153881.1:7312-7643 GCF_000956105.1 Propithecus coquereli
AAATACAGTTGACCCTTCAACAACACAGGGGTTAGGGGCGCTGACCTCTATGCAGTCAAAAAAGTTGCATATGATTTTTGACTCCCCCAAAACTTCACTACTAATAGCCTACTGTTGACCGAAGGCCTTACCAATAAAATAGTCAATTAACACATATTCATTATATGTATTATACACTATATTCCTAGAATAAAGTAAGCTAGAGAAAAGAAAATGTTATTATAAAAATCAAAAGGAAGAGAAAATATATTTTCTATTCAGTAAATGGAAGTGGATTATCATAAAGGTCTTCATCCTCATCTTCACCTTGAGTAGGCTGAGGAGGAAAAAG
>NW_012153882.1:0-422 GCF_000956105.1 Propithecus coquereli
CATGTTGACATGAGCTAATCCTCAACTTTACAAGATGAAATATAGGCTCTTTTGCCACGTTTTCAAATGCAAAGGAGAACAAAATAAACGAAAGAACTTATATTATGCCCTAGGAATATATAGTTGAAATTTTTTTTTTCTTTTCAGAATATTACAGGGGTACAAACATTTTAGTTCCGAGTAATGCCTTTGCCTCGCCCACACCAGGGCTAGAGGTGTGCCCTTCCCCCATACAGTGCGCTCCATCTTCATTAGTTGTGAGTTTACCTACCCCCACCCCCACCTGACCAGCACCCAGTGAATATTACTACCATGTGAGCACCTTAGTGAATAGTTGAAATTTTTATTTAAAAATTGAGGTGCAATTGAAAACATATTGTTTTTATTAATAGCTCTCAAAGGATGGACTCTCTCAAGCATCC
>NW_012153882.1:5893-6888 GCF_000956105.1 Propithecus coquereli
CTCAGCAGAAATCAAGCAGGGGATAGAGGAGAGGAGAGGAGGGGAAAAAAGCTACCTAATAGGTACAATGGACACTATCTGGGTGATGGGCACACCTATAGCTGTGACTCAAGCAGTACAAAAGTGATCCATGTAACCGTAAACATGTGTACCACCTGAATATTTTGAAATAAAAAAAGGTTGTAGTCACCATGCTCTACGTTAGATCTCCGAAACTGTACTTGAAATTTACTGAGAGTATATCTTAACTTTCTCACCAAAAATATCTTCAAAAACAAAAATAATAGTAAATATATGAGGTGATGGATAATTAGCTTAACTGGAGGAATATTTCTCTCTCTTTCTCTCTCTCTCTACACACACACAGACACACACACACACCCCAAAACATCGAGTTACATAATTTGAACATACACAATGTTTATTTGTCAATTATACTTCAATTTAAAAAAGAAAGGAATCACATCAATTACTTTAGTGACATTTAAATCGGTTAACAATATATTTTTTCTAAATTTCTCACCACCACCTTAAAATTATTTTGTAAAGATCTTTCTTTCCCAAATGTCATATTCACACTTAATCCCTCATGAGCTAATGAAAGAATATAAAACATCACCACTTCACCTGTTTTTGAGGTTAAATTTCTTAACCTTAGGTTGGTATATCAATCCCAAACCTCAATCATGTGACTTGGCTGCTGTGGGAGAGGATGAGATATAGAAGCCAGATCAGACCACCACTCTAAGGCATAAAAATAGGGCAGAAGGCAGATGGAATTGTTCAGTCAAATTTACCTGTTATATTTTCCCTGACAAATATTAAATAATTCTTTAGCATTAAATAGCTAGCTTTCTTCTGGCTAACGTTGGCAATAATTGAAATAGGATTCTTAATTTCTTAATTTATAGAATTATCTATTTCTAAAATGTATCTTTTGATATAATTGCCATAGAAAGCTCATTTTCAGATGCATTTTAGGTGAATAAAGAACT
>NW_012153882.1:8748-9048 GCF_000956105.1 Propithecus coquereli
GTTTAAACTTGTAGTCTATATTCAAATTTATTCCACATCACCTGTGGTATAAAGACCTTAAAATAGTATGCAGTCATCCCTCAATATGTGTGCAGGATTGGTTCTAGGACTTCCCATGGATACAGTCTCCATGGATGCTAAAGTCCTTAATATAAAATGGTGTAGTTATTTGCATATAACCTATGCAATCCTCCCATATAATTCAAATCATCTTTACATTACTTATAATACCTAATAAAATGTAAATGCTATGTAAATATTTTTATAATGTATTGTCCAGGGAATAATGACAAGAAAAAG
>NW_012153883.1:0-373 GCF_000956105.1 Propithecus coquereli
ATTATATTGATTTTATATCAATTGATATTTATATCAATATGATATCAATAATATTATTAATATTACCACACAGATATACTGTGATGATAAAATGCAATCCATAAGGTAGGAAAACACAACCCAGTGCCTAGAAAAGTAAGTGCTTGATAATAATTAGTTAATTATATCATGCTATAATCAGTATTTTCTGGAAGTTTTGCTTTCTGAATAAGAAAAACTGAAGGGAAAAAAATGTCCAGGCTGATATTTCTTATATATTTTCCACAAAATATTATTTCTGAAGGCTCACAGCTGTTACATAAGCAATACATTCCATGTGTCAAAGCTAAATTAGGTAACTTCACAAGTGGGTCCTCCTGCTAACAGGAGGACC
>NW_012153883.1:12379-13702 GCF_000956105.1 Propithecus coquereli
GGATTTCTTCCTCTTCTAATTTTTAAACTTTTTAATTATGGGTACATATAGCTGTATATCTTTACAGGGTACTTGTGATGTTTTGATACAGGCATATAAGGTAGATTAATCAAATCAGGGTAATTGAGGTATCCATCACCTCAGGCATTTAACATTTGCTTTTTTCTCAGAGATCAGGCAGAAAAGACTAAGTCACTTGTCAATGGAGCAGGCCAATTTTTCCCTCAATATAAGAATAACATGATATTGGGCAGAGGCCACGGAAATTCCTCTAAAACTCTTTGCTGTGGTGGTGTTGGTGTGGCCACCAGGCACAGACTAGAGTCGGGTTGCCGACATAGTTTCCAGCAACTTCCCTCTTCCCTGGAGCCTCCTTTCTTCTAAAAGCCCTGTTTGCTAGACATTTACTTAAGATCCATCTTTCTCTCTCGGTGATTCCCTGCCATCAAAAATAACACCATACATCGGTGGGTTTCAATGCAGGGGTGTGAATATCAAATCTGCTCTTCTGATCTTAGATGCTAAAAATAAGCCCACGGACTATCATGGGTGAGGCAAGACCACAGAATCAATGTGTTTTAGAATTAGGTATCACAGATATTTTTAATAATAGCGATTATTATTGTATGAGTGCTTTTGATTTGACATATTCCATGCTAAGCATGTTACATGGATTATTTCATTGCACCCTCAAACAACCCTGTGGGTAGGTACAACTAGAGTCCTTATTTTTAATATGAGTTAATTGAGTTTAAACAGGTAAATAATTTGCTCCAAATCACACAACTCATAACAACAAGATCCCAGGTCTGTCTGATAGAAAAATCTGACCTGGTAAGTACTATGCTAGTCTCAAGAATACTAGACTAACTCCAAGTACATTTTAAGGTGTTCTCTATTCCTTATTGTTGAAGTCTCTCTGGCATTATATTTTCATGTTCTGAATTCAACTGAGCAAAATGTAGCGTTTCTTTCTTTATTGTGTAACATGACTTGTTAGGAAGGCTCTCTGTAGCATGTAAGAATAAGATGTCATTCTTGTCCTCAAGTAATTTATAATCCTGGGAAGGAAAAGGTAAGTACAAAAATAACCATAATACAAGGAATAATATACTTATTGCCTTAAGAAGGGCACATATAATACAGGGCCTCAAAGAAAGAAAAGATAAAAGCTACTGGAATAAAAATATATTTATTTGAAATAAATTCTAAACAATGTCCTCAAATTTGAGAGGAGATATTTTCTCCATCTGAACTCCCAAGATGTTATTTATCTCTGAATATTCTGAAAGGAAATATCCAGAGAAAAGCAAAAGATCTGGG
>NW_012153883.1:15517-15857 GCF_000956105.1 Propithecus coquereli
TTAATAATTGATCTATTCAGCAAATATTTACTGAACTCTGCCCTGTGTGAGACTAACTCGGTAGGCACTGCCATCATTATAAAGTAGCAATTGGCTCCATGGGCTTTGGAATCAGACACTTCTACCCTTTGCACCAGGAGACCTTGGTAAATTGCTTGAGTTTTTTAAGTCTTGGTTTCTTTATTTGCAAAATAGGGAAAAAGATCTATCTTGTCACAAGCATTGTTATAAATATCACATAATAAAAACCACATAAAACACTTAGTACAGTCCCTGGCAATAAGCGCTCAACGAATATGAGTTGGCAGTTGTAAGTACTGTTACTTTTCTGAAAGAAGCT
>NW_012153884.1:0-1308 GCF_000956105.1 Propithecus coquereli
TAGCCTAGAAAACCAGCAGCCTGAAATCGTGGTGAAAACCAGGAAGCTTTTGGTCATCGGAAGGGACAGATGAGTGTGGAGCTCTCCAAAAGCACGATTCTCAGATATTGTCATTATTGATCTGTCTGACAGTTCCCTGGAAACACTCACTCACGAGGCTTGTATTTATTTGACCTGATTCAGAGCTTCCTCTGTGTGAACAATCTTTTCCCTGGAGACATTTGTCAAAAACAATAAGCAGTAATTGTTGAACATAGCAACTGCCTGAGGCAGCAATAAAAACTTGAGCAAACAAAAAGCTGACCAAGAAAACTTAAAAGGAAAAGGCAAAGAATGAGATGTCCATGGAGAGTTTTGAAAATCTCTGACATGTTCCTGAGAATCTCGAAGGCCATGCACATATGCAAGGCTGTGTTCATGCCCAGGGATAGGCATGTGCTCAGGGTGGGATGAGAAGATCCTACATTTTCACTGCAGGCTGACCTTGGTGCTCTGCACAAGCAGGAAGTGAGAGCTAAGGCAGAGTTGTAAAAAAGAGAGAAGACTCAAATATAATTAAGAATGAAAGTGAGGACATCACTTCTGATCTTGTAGCAATTATAAGAATCATAAGGCAATATTATGAACAATTGTATGCCAACAAATTAGAAAACCTAGATCAAATTGGAAAGTTTCTAGAAAGACATCAATTGCTGACACTGACTCAAAAAGAGGTTTAATTAGTAATAAAAAAAAATCACACAAAACAAGTCTCAGACCCAGATGGTTTCACTGGTGAATTCTACCAAATGCTATAAAAAGAAAAAAAATAAACCTTCACAAAGGATCCTAGAAGAGGAAGAAGAAGAAGAAGAGGAAGCAGAAGAAGAAGAAGAAGGAGGAGGAGGAGGAGGAGGAAGAGAGGAGGAGGAAGAGGAAGAAGAAGGTGAGAGGATACCTTGTAATTCATTCTATTAGACCATTGCTATCCTGATACCTAAATCAGACAAACACACAACAAAAAATGAAAAGTACAAACCAATATCTCTTATGAATATAGATGCAAAAACTTTCAACAAAACACTAGAAAACCATATATTCAGAAAACTATAAAGAGAATTATACAGCATGAATTATACCAGGAATATAAGGTTGGTTTAATACATAAAAATCAATCAATGTAATATACCATACAATAGAATTGAGGACAAAACCCCCATGATTATTCCAATAGATGTAGAAAAAGCATCTGAGAAATTCAATCTTCTTTCATGATAAAAACATCCAATAAACTAGGAATATAAGGGAACATCCAGAATCTGATAAAGG
>NW_012153884.1:3057-3460 GCF_000956105.1 Propithecus coquereli
GGCCTCGCTGAGTTTAGAGCAAAGCTAGGATACCTGACTCTATTTATTTATTTATTTATTTACCTGGACTGCCCGGCCTCGCTGAGTTTAGAGCAAAGCTAGGATACCTGACTCTATGATACCCACAGGTTTGGGGCCTTACCACTTTTAATATGTTAATGAAATGTAAAAACACATATGTGGTTCTCTAAGGTACAAATATATTCTCAAGGTCTGTTGGCATCACTGACTATGAAAAAAAGTTCCTACTCAGGATATAACTCAATGATATTCCCTCTTGGGAATATCCTTTCTGGATGAAAAAAATGTATATCCTCATCATGGGAATTGGAGACATCTGACTCTGCAAAGCCTACAGATCTAGGATAGATAATGTCTCAGGTCTTATATCACTTAGGGACAG
>NW_012153884.1:5462-6111 GCF_000956105.1 Propithecus coquereli
AAGAACGTCTCAGAGGAAGTAGAACCAAAAGACAAAGGTATAGACACAGACACATACAAATGTTTAATTTGAGCATCAATCTAAGACGTTCAATATTTTCATTAAAAAGAGTCCTCAAAAAATAGAACAGGTATACAAAGGAAAGGAAATTATCAAAGATAAAAAAAACGAGAAAAATTTTCAGGTTTGAATACCATTTTTTCAGACGAGAAGATGCTTTTTCTAACCCAACGCTAAACACACAAAAAAATTTTTTAAATGTCAAATCAAGACATATCATCATTAAGTTTCAAAGAGAGAGGGTAAAGAGAAAAATGTTAAATACTTTAAACGAGAAAAACAGCAGATAATGTACAAGTATTGAAAATCATTGTGGTATTGGATTACTCAACAGTTACGTTAGAAACTAGAACACATTGCAGCAGTGATTTCGAAATACTGGCTAATAATGATTTCCAGATTAGGACTCTATCCCTATTTAGATTATAGATTAAGTGTTGGGGGAGCTTAGGTTGGTTTTTTTTTTTTTTCAAATTTACAAATTCTCAGAAAGTTGCTAAAGAATGCATTTCACCAATATGAAGAAATAAACCAAAAGATAGAAAATAAGGTTCCTAAGGAAGGGATCTAAGCAGAGAACAGAGGCAAA
>NW_012153885.1:0-289 GCF_000956105.1 Propithecus coquereli
TTTAATTAAGCACACCAAATTTATTTATTTACAATATTTACAACTTCAACTTGCCCTTATACTCTCATTATCTGTAAGGAGGAAGTTGTTTTGTCATTCCTCATCCCGACCTAGATATTGAGACTTTCTTTTTGCCTCCTTATACAGAGTCATAGAATATTTCAATCCTCTCAATAAATGTGAATGGCTTAAACTGTCCTCTGCAGAGACTCAGACAGGCAGAATGGATAAAAATCCACAAGCCTAGTATCTGCTGTCTACAGGAAATACATCTAACCCACAAAGAGGC
>NW_012153885.1:339-657 GCF_000956105.1 Propithecus coquereli
CCATTCATGTTTTCCCCAATCAATCTCTATGTTATTTCCAAATTTTTTAAATAATTTTTTTCCTTACTTGGTTTCATTTTTGTTTCTCAAGTATTTCCTATTTGTTTCTTTATCTTTAACTCTCTTTGAATCATTTAATAGGCACTTTTAGCTTTTTTTCTTGAGTTGTTAAACTAATGCTTATTATTTGTTCTTGTTGGGATTCCCCTGCCAGTTTTTTTTCAGCAGGGTTCAGGATGAATTTCACTCCGTCACACATGGGAAACTTACAAATCCACAAGTGAAGAGAAGCCATGTACTTTTGGCCCTTTCTTCAGC
>NW_012153885.1:707-1021 GCF_000956105.1 Propithecus coquereli
AAATACATCTAACCCACAAAGAGGCTTTCAGGCTCAAGGTGAAGGGATGGAAAACAATCATCCAGGCAAACGGAAATCCAAAGAAAGCAGGGGTAGCTACACTATTTTCAAATAACATAAGCTTTAAAATAGCAAAAGTGAAAAAGGACAAAGATGGCCACTATATAATGGTGAAAGGGAAGATCTAACAAGAAGAATTAACGATTCTTAATATTTATACACCCAACTCAGGAGTGCCCAGTTACATAAAGCAAACCTTGTTTGATCTAAATAGCATGATAAACAATAACGCCATGGTAGCAGGGGACTTCAAC
>NW_012153885.1:1071-1378 GCF_000956105.1 Propithecus coquereli
GGAAGTATATCAATGTCTGTATAACCTAAACAGGAGTTTTGTTATACTATCCCTGTGGAGAGAACATAATTTACCAGTTGAGTATCCTGAGTTTTTTTAAATGAAAAAATACTTGGAGCACAATCTTGTCAATAATAGCCTTGCTGTGCTATGGGATGGGGTTATATTTAATATTGTGCATTATAAAGGAATCTCCTTATTGATCTTCATTTCTCTGGATTCACCTCAGAAAAATGAGGAAAAAAAGATTAGAATTATTCAAACAAAATGTTTGTGTCATATAAATTTTTGTGTATTTAGTACTGGA
>NW_012153885.1:3816-4078 GCF_000956105.1 Propithecus coquereli
TGCTCTAGAATTGAAAATATCTTGGTAAGTCATAGGAGAATACTACTTTCTTGGTCTCTTTTAACCAATTATCTTATTGCAGGAGATTCAGTCTTCAAAATACATTTTATGATTGGGTTGTAAAGTTGGATACCTTGAAATTGAATTGGATTTACAAATCAATTTGTGGCTATTATCAGACAGCATGTCTTTATTAGCCTTCTCACTTAGAAACATCATATATATTTCTAGTTCTCTGAATGTTACTTTATGTACTGAAATG
>NW_012153885.1:4617-6938 GCF_000956105.1 Propithecus coquereli
CATCCTGTTGGTTTTCATCAAATTGCCATTATTTATTACCAAGAGGTTTTTAGGTTTTTAAAATAGATTTCCTAAACCACCTGCCATTGTGTTCTTTGTAGTGTGAAGTTTGTTTGTTTGTTTTCTGGTTTTTCTTTTTTTTACTAGGGCTTGAATGTACTCATTGCATATTTCAGAGTGTGTCATATCTAAAACTGTATACGTTTATAAATAAATTTTCTTCTCTTTAAAATTTACAAAGCTTTGTCATAGTCTCTTTTTAATTATTTAAGACTCAAATATAAGATCTGTTATACCTAATTTTTCTGGATTGTTAATTTACTTATGTCTTCTGTGATGTTTTTAACATCAACTTCTGATCTCAGTTTTTGCACTCCATCTGTGAATGTAGTTGAGTCACAATTTACAAGGAGGCTGTTGGGGAAGGAGTTCTAAAATCTAGGAATCAGAATATTCATTAAATTACAATACCTAGTGAAGTGGAGGGATCCAGCACATATCACTTACTTAGAACAGGAATGAAAAATTAATAAAAACATAGTCTTTGGTGTTCCCTTGAAGTATTCTATCTCTGTTTCAGCTGGTTTTATAGCCCAGTCTCAAAAACCTACTCCAGCTTGAGTGATACATTCAGAGAAGCTGTAGGAATTTGGAAATCACCGATAGAATACTTCACTTTAGAGTAGAAGCTGAGAATAGAGTTCCCATATAAATTAAAATGAAGCACAGTACACATTAGCTATCTTTTGCCTTATATATTTCAAGCATATGGGAATAAATAATCTAAAATTGGTAAATTGAAATTTTTGGCCTCAAACGCATGTGAGCAAAAGATCACGTCAACTACAAATTGCCTCAGAGATTAGAAATTATTGATACAGCTTACATCTTAGATTTGATAAACAGCAGGACTGCAACCTCTGGGACAATGATAAAAGTAGAAAACAAACTCAGCGATAGACTCCTAGCCTCAAGAAGTCCTAACAGAACTTACCTAAATATGCGCATCTTTTGTTTCTCAGTCCTCCTTTCCATAAGTCATTTACAAGAGATTTGGAAATAGATTCAATAATGTATGCCATATATTGATTACAGAATCTTTTACTTAATACTGATTCTGATTAAAGTTTTCTGACAATGAGAAAGATTGACTACATTCAGAAAATCTCTCACATATTCAGACTTTATTCACCCCCTTTGTACCTACTCCATATCCATCCCTTTCAGCCTTTATGCTTGTTCTGTGTGGCAAACTGCTATAAAATTCCTACACATACCTTTCATCAAGATGCTGCCAGTTGATTTGAGTTTCTTCTCCTAATTCGTGTTTAATCTCATATGCATTCAATACCAGCACTGTAACTTGAAGTTCCTATCACCAGGAAAATTGAAATGGAACATTTACAGTTACAGCTTTGACTTGGACACTTCTCTCCAACTAGTCAGAATAAGATAATTTTGACTGCATTGATACCTGTGGTGAGAGTAATATAAATCATTACCAACTCATACTAGACTTCTTGTTTAGTCTCCTTTCCTTGGTGAAGTCTAGGTTCTTCTGACTTTCTTTTTAATGTAATAATTGAACTTGTACTTCAACTAGCTAACATTGCTGTCTTGCCCTCCTCCTATTAAATAGGTACATATTTTGATCCAGATTAAACTCCATAACAATTTCCCACTCTTAGAGTATTTTTTACACATACTGTTTTTATGGTCAATTATGAAACTCAAATTTTTTTCAGTAGTTCAGAAAGGAGTGTTCAGGATAAATGCACATGTAGAAGTTGTAGAGAAAAATAGGAAAGACATAATCTGTTTCTTTTTCTTCAGTTTTCAATTTGAGCCAGGTTTCTAAAGTTACAGGGTCTAATTTATTGAGTGTAAGTGAATAAAATTGACTGAATAGTTTTATGAGAATTAAAAGGGTAGTAGAAGAGTCTCTTCCGTTTAACAAGTGGTCTTATAAAGCTCTTCTTTATAGTGAAGTTAGTCAAAACCAGGGGTGATCAACATGCGTTGCACAGCCAGGCATGGTGGCTCATGCCTGTAATCCGAGCAATCTGGGAGGCCGAGGTGAGAGGATCGCTTGAGCTCAGGAGTTAGAGATCAGCCTGAGCAAGAGAGAGACCCCATCTCTAGTAAAAATAGAAGAAATTGTCCAGGTGTGGTGGTGCATGCCTGTAGTTCCAGGTACTCGGGAGGCTGATGCAGGAGGATGCCTTGAGCCCAGGAGTTTGAGGTTGTTGTGAGCTAGGCTGATGTCATGACTCCCTAGCCTGGGTGACAGAGCGAGATTCTGTTTCAAAAAAAAAAAAAAA
>NW_012153885.1:11076-12554 GCF_000956105.1 Propithecus coquereli
TTACTATGCCTTTTTTTGCAATAGCATCTAAGGGAAAGGGGTCAATTCCCTTTTGATTAATACTAATAAATCCTTTATCTGAATCACTGAAGAATTCTTTTTCAGTTCTATTATTTTTTAACAGGAAATTTTGACTTATTTATCCATGGTTTCAAAAAAATTGCTCTAAAAAATTAGAAAAATAATCACAAGCCAAAATGTGCATTTGAAAGGCTGAGCAATAAAAATAAAGCAACAAGTGTCAGAGTGAAATGTCAGATATCAACTGTGAAACTTAGTACTTAAGGTAATCAGACATTTCATACTTAATAACTTAATGCTAGGAGAAATATGGAGAGGCTGATTTTTACTTGTGGTGGAGTAGCTCTAAATTCTTTTAATCACCTAAATCTTGACTGTTTGGGACATGCAAGACTTGTCTATGAGTATACATTGGGAGAAGAGACGTTCACCTTTATTGAGAAATGTAACAATCCTCACTCTCTCACATTATTGGTCAAAGGACCAAATAAATACACACTCACTCAAATCAATGACACAATAAGAAATGGTTTGAGGGCTGTCAAAAATGCCATTAATCATGACTGTGTGGTTCCAGGTGCTGGTGCAGTAGAAGTGGCAATGGCAGAAGCCCTGATTAAATATAAGCCCAGGATAAAGGGCAAAGCCCAACTTGAAGTCCATGCATTTGCTGATGCATTGCTCATTATTTCCAAGGTTCTTGATCAGAGCACTGGTTTTGACCTTCAGGAAACTTTATTTAAAATTCAGACTGAACATTCAGAATCAAGTCAACTTGTGGGTGCACACTGGAACGCAGGTGAACCAAGAGTAGCAGCAGAAGTAGGCGCATGGGATAACTATTGTGTAAATAAACAGCTTCTTCACTCCTGCACTGATTGCCACCAACATTCTCTTGGTTGATGAGAGCATGTGAGCTGGAATGTCTTCTCTGAAAAGTTGAATTGAAGTTTCCTTGTATCTGAATCTTGAAGACTCTACAAAGGGATCCTGAGGAAGATAGCTGTGGAGTTTTTTCCAAGCTTCAAGTGGTTTTCAAAGGAATTTTCTTTTCCCATATAGAAAAAAGGAGAGAACACTGGCACCTATTCAAATTCTGAAGTTCTGAAATCATAATTACAGTACTCTTTTAAAAAAATTGCACTGAAATACAACACACACAAGAAAGAAAGTCCTTTTTACCCAGTAAACAGGATATTTTGCTTTAGCTGCAGTGACATAAAATTACATGTTAGATAAGCATATGTTATCTACCTTTTTATTAAATATTCCTTGAAAAACAAACAAAAAAAACCAAAAAGAATTCTTCCCATGAACCTCTGAAGGGAGCATGGTCCTGCTGGGATTTTGATTTTGGACTTCTGGCCTCCAAAACTGTGTTAGAGTAAATTTCCATTTTTAAACAAACAAACAAAAAATTTGATGTCATCTGGAATTCAAGTCCATTAACTGTCACT
>NW_012153885.1:12604-15389 GCF_000956105.1 Propithecus coquereli
AACTCTTTTATAATACAAAAGAAGAGCTAGAATGGATATGGTTCTTTTATATTTTGTGTAAGCTTCTTACACATTGCTACAATTATATTTTAAGTTTTTTAAAAATGTGTATCATTGGGGAAAATTAAAAAGACAAATTCATTACCATATTATGAGAATGTATGAAAATATGCTTATGTGATTATGGTTGAATTAAATACAGTGGTGGTTTCAAATTCCTCTGACAACAAAGTGATTTCTAGAGATAAAAGATGTTCCAGTCATCCTGTTGCTGAAAGACGCATGCCAAAATTTAGTGGTTTAAACATTAACCATTTAATCAGCTCACAACATGTTGTATGAGTCCACCACCTGATTTTTCAATCTGGGAGAGATCAGATTACGGATGCTAGATTTATCCATATATTGTTGTCAACTGGTAGGTCAACTTGCATCCAGACAATCAACGATGCCTTCATTCACAATTGAGGCTTTTGCAGGCTGTTGTGTAGGGTGAAAAATACACCTGAGTTTTGTTTCTCTTATCATTCGACAAGCCTGAATTTCTTCAACTGCTAATCGCACATTTACAAAAGCTACACAAGAAGCCACCCCCAATATACAAACACACAAGCACCTGTCAAGCCTTTGTGTCACTTTACTACAAAGTTGCATTACTGAAGAAAGTCACATGACCATTCCAAGTACAAGACATGGACCAATATACCCACCTTCATAGAAAAGAAGAATTTGTGAGTATTTGATAATAAATAATAATCCTCCTTTGGCTTTGGGTCCAATTTTTTTATAATTTCTCTCACATGGAAAAAAATAGGCTGAATCTTATTATCCCAGGGATCCAAAATATCTCATACAATTCTGCCTTCAGGATGGAAATCCAAAATTTTCTTATCTAAAATTATGTCTAGAAGGCAGAATTGGAAATGCTCCTTTTGATCTAAAGAGACAAGTCACCCACACTCTTCCTACACACATATTTTCAATATTCAATGATGTACTAGACATGTACATTAGACACCTATAGAAACCCTCCAAGTTAGAGCAGGTAACAATCTTGCCAGCTGTTTTACTAAAAAATGACAAGAGTCACCATTTTTCCATCTCATCGCAGTGATTTCCTCATCTATTTTTCCCGACTCCACTCACAGATTATGCATAGTTTTTTCAGCTTCACTTAATAATTTCTTTACTTCTTTTTCCAGTCATCACTATCTCCCATTCTAAAAGTAAACAACACTTTTAAGCATAATATATTTTTGAATTATCTATTGCTGTATACGTACCCCTCAAATGTCAACAGTTTAAAACAGTAATCACGTATATGACTCCTAATGATGTGGGTTAGTTAGAAAGTCCTTCTTAACTGAGCCAGCCTAGTCATTCTCTGCTGTCAATGAATATCTGGATGACCTGTGACTGCTTCACATGACTGACAGTTGTCAGGCTCCTGGCAGATTGAAAGGTACTGGTTCATGTGTCTCTTGTTATACAGGAGGATAGTCTGGGCTTCTTTATATGGTAGTTAAAAGGTCAAGACACTGTAAGATAGAGTAAACACTCAAGCACTTCCCGAGTCTCTGCTTTTATCATGTTTGCTAATGTCACTTTAACCAAACCAATTCATATAATCATTACAATTTAAAAGTTGGAGAAATTTAACTCTTGAAAAGAGTTAAAGAATTTATAGTTATTTTGCTATCTACCATAATGGGTTTAATAAGGAAGGAAGCCTCTCTTCTGATTTATATTAAATATAATACTCTTATTTTTTCTGTGAGACCAAACAGCCACAAAGAAGGTAGGAAAGGCAACATATGTGCCTTCACATATGTGCCATCTATTCAACTCTCTGACTTTTCAATTCCTTGACTGTCTCATCAATAATAAAACTTTCTTCATTCATACCCCATACTCTACTGTTCTCATGCTTACGTGTCTATCATTGTCAATTACTGCACCACCTCCAGAAATTTAAATCAATGCATTTTCTGCTATAAATTACAATTTCTATATTTGAAACTTACTTAATTTAATTCTCCCCACTTAAAACAAAAGTATTTATGTTATTTTAGAATACGAGTTTTGCCGTTGAACAGACAGACAGATAGCACAGACAGCTCGAAATATCAAGGAAGTGTTTGGAAAGGATGTGGCTAATGAACACACAGTACTTAGATGGTTTGAGTCATTCTGTTCTGGTGATTTTAATCTTGAAAATGAGCCTCGTGGGCATCCTGAGACCAAGGTGGAAAATGATGAGCTGAAAGCTGTAGTGGAAGTGAATCCATCTCAACCTACACGTGTATTAGCAGCAAGGTTTGATGTTAATATTCCAACAATATTGGACCATTTGAAACAAACAAATTGGCAGGGTAAGGAAGCTGGATAGATGGGTACTGAATGAATTAAATGAGCATCAGAAGAGAAATTGTCTCGAAGCTTGCCTTTCTTTGCTATCATGACATAAAGGCGAATCATTGCTACACTGTATCGTTATGTGTGATAAAAAATGAATACTTTTTGACAATTGCAAACATTGGGCACAATGGTTGAATAAAGACGAAAGTGCCAAAACACAGTCAAAAACTGAATATTCATCAGAAAAAGATAATGGTGCTGTTTGGTGGTCCGGCACTGGTATTGTCCACTATGGTTTCATGAAACCTTGTCAATCAGTTTACAGTGGATGTCTACTTCAACCAGTTGGATGACATGATGAGGATGCTTGCAATTAAGCAGCCAAGATTGGTCAACAGAGACAGGCCAACCCTCTTGCAAGACAATG
>NW_012153885.1:28349-30987 GCF_000956105.1 Propithecus coquereli
GATGGTAGGTAACTGAAACTGTGCAAGGTAAAACAATGGATAAAGGAGGACCACTGTGTTTCTTTCATCAGTAATAAGAATTAAACTGGTAATACACTGATATCTCTGCGTAACCCAAGTGTGCCTCCTTCTCTAGGCCAGGGTTGATCTTAGAAGTTACTGCCATGGATCTGGGCTCCCTAGTACCACTGGGCACGGATTTTGGAGTTGAAGAGGTCAGCAGGTCATTTATCATCAGGAATAATCTCAATGTAACTGTCATAATGAGCGTCAATATTAGAGATTCAACCAGGTGCCTTTATTCAAAAAGATCGTGATATTACTAACGTTGAGACAGATGGGTAGCTAATTTGGGTGTTAGTTGATTTCTATAAACAGAAAAAAAAAATTGAGAACTGCTTAGGAGATGTCTAACTCAGCTACCATAATAAAAACTGAAATCTATACTCACTTTTTGGATCAAAGCCAGACAATCCTACCATTAAGAAAGAGATTTAATCATATTCAGAAGATACTGAGATCACTACTACACAATGGTGGCAAGAAGGAGTATGTCTAGATTCCAAAGCATCCCCTAGGGTGTTTATAAGTGCGTCATGTCCAGTGATAACCAAACGTTTACAAGTACAATGCAACTAAAGATTCTCACGCTTCAGTCAAGAGGGTCAGAATTACCTCCAATGGGCCAGAAATCTAGGCACCTTGAAGGGCTAATCAAAGATGAGAAAAATCTAAAGAGGATGAATATTAAATACTGTCTCTGAAACCACTTGCATCAGCTCATTCATTTAACATTGTTCATCAAATATTTCCTAGAAAAGGAGGCAAGTCACAATGCTGAAGGCTCTGGAATGTATCAGAATTCACACACAGGTGGTCTGAAGCTGATTAGTGCAAGGGATGAAGTGTACCAAACACTTCTTACATACTACCTTATCTTCCAGCTCACCTTTATTCTCTTGTCATCACTTCAACAAAAAGTTGTACCCACAGAAACCAAAAAAATAATTCAGGACATGAAAGAAAAATTCACTAAAGTGATAGATAACATTAGAAAAGAGATAGCATAACATAAAGAAATGAAAGAGTCATTCAGGATATTTCAAAATATATCACAAAGCTTTAATGACAGGATAGACCAAGAAGAACAAAGAGTTTCAGAGATTGAAGACAAGGATTTCAAAGTTAGCCAGTTAGCAAAAAATGTGAAAGAACAGAAAGAATAAACAATGACTGTGAGAAATACGGGATTATGCAAAATGAACACATATAAGAATTACAGGTATCCCTGAGAGAGAAGAAGAAAAGCAATAAGCATGAAAAACCTATTGGAGAATATAATAAAGGGAAACTTTCCTGATATCACTAGAGGTTTAGATATCCAGACACAAAATGATAATTGAACACCTGGAAGATTCATAGCAAAGAGGACATCACTAAGACATATAGTCGTCAGCCCGATGAAAGTCAAAGTGAAGGAGAAAATTCTACAAGCTGCAAGACAAAAGCAACAAGTTACCTCACAAAGGAAAACCCATCAGATTATCAGCAGACCTCTCAGCAGAGCCCTTACAAGCCAGAAGGCATTGGGGTCCCATTTTTAGTCATCTTAAACAGAGTAACTTCTAACCAAGAATTTTGTATCCTGCAAAAGTAAATTTCATTAATGAAGGATAAATAATTTTTTTCCCAGACAAGCAAACACTAAGGGAATATGTCCCCACTAGACCTGCCCTAAAGGAAACGCTTAGAAGTGTTCTATATATGGAAAAGAACAATCCATACCCACCAACATAAAATCATCCAAAAGTTAAATCTCATGATGCTTATAAAACAATAACACAAGGGAGAAAATAAAGCAACCAGATATCATTCAACATGGTAAACGAAACAGATCAAGACTAAAACTGAATGTAGATGGTCTTAATGTTCCATTAAAAAGACATAGACTAGTGGAATGGATGAATAAACACACCCCATGTATCTGCTATCTCCAAGAAACCCATCTAACTCAAGGATACTCATAGACTCGAGGTAAAGGGATGGGATGCATTCCATGCGAATGCAAACTGAAAGCAATAAGGAGTAGATATTCTCATATCAGACAAAATAGAGTTGAAATCAACAATGGTAAAACAACAAAAAAAAGACAAAGACAGTCATTATATAATGATAAAGGGAACAATTCAGCAAGATATAACAACCCTAAATATATATGCACTTAACACAGGAGCTCCCTTATTCATAGATCAAATACTACTAAATCTAAGCAAAGAAATAAACAGCAACATCATAATTGCTAGGAACTTCAACATTCCACTGACAGAACTAGACAGATCATAGAGGAAGAAGATCAAAAAAGAAACACGGAATCTATACAGGAATCTAGAACAAATAAACCTAAGAGACATCTACAGAACATTCTACCCCAAAACCGCAAAATATACATTCCTTTCATCAGCACATGTGACATTTTTCAAAGCAGATCAAATGTTAGATCAAATCTCAGCAAATTCAGAAAAATCAGAGTCATTCCATGTATCTTCTCAGATCACAGTGAAATAAAACTAGAAATCAACTCCCAGAGGAACTCTCAAATCTACACAAAGTCATGGAAACTAAACAACCTGCTGCTGAA
>NW_012153885.1:32117-33742 GCF_000956105.1 Propithecus coquereli
AAAAAAAAAAAAAAAAGAAGTAATGAGATTGAAACAGTAATAAAAATCCCCCAACCAAAAAAAGCCTGGTATCAGATGCACGCACAGCTGAATTCCCCAGACCTGCAAAGAAGAATTGGCACACATTCAACTGAAATTGCTTCATAACATTGAGAAGGAGAGAATCTTCCCTAAGTGATTTTATGAAGCCAGTATCACCCTTATACCTATGCCAGGAAAGGGAACAACAACAAAAGAAAACTACAGACTAATATCCCTTATGAACATAGATGCAAAAATCATCAACAAAATACTAGCAAACCAAATTCAACAGTCCATCCAAAAGATAATTCACCACTATCAAGTGGGTTTCATCTCAGGGATGCAAGGATGTTTCTTTCAATATACACAAATCAATAAATGTGATTCACCACATAAACAGAATTAAATAGAAAAGACCATACAATTATCGCAATCGATGTAGGAAAAGCACTTGATAAAATCCAGCACTCTTTCATAATTTTTTGAATATGATCTTGAAAGCACAGACAACAAAGCAAAAGTAGATAAATTGGATTCCATCAAACTAAAAAGGTTCTATATAGCAAAGGAACAAATTAACAGAGTGAAAAGACAAACCACAGATCAGTAGAAAATATTTGCAAACCATACATCTGATAAAGGTTAATATTCAAGGTATATAAAGAACTCAAACAACTCAATAGCAAGAAAACAAATAACTCAGTTAAAAAATGGACAAGGGCCTGGAATAGATATTTCTAAAAAGAAGACATACAAATAGCCAACATGTTTATGAAAAAATTATTACCATCACTAATCATTAGGGTAATGCAAATCAAAACCACAATGAAATATCACTTCACACTGTTAGAATGGCCATTACGGAAGTGATATGTGTTGACAAGCATGTAGAAAATTTAAATCCCTTGTACACTGTTGGTGGGAATGTAAATTAATGCAGACATGTGGAAAATAGTATAGAGGTTCCTCAAAAAACTACACATAGAATTACCATATGATCTAGCAATTCCACTTCTGGGTATATGTGCAAAGGAGTTGAAATTAGTATGTTGAAGAGATATCTGCACTCCCATGTTCATTGCAGCATTATTCACAATAACGAAGATACGAAGATATGGAATCAACCTAAGTGCAAATCGATGGATGAATGAATAAAGAAGATGAGGTGTATATACACAATGGGATACTATTCTGCCTTGAAAATAAGGAAATGCTGTTACCTCAGACAACATGGATTAATTTGGAAGACATTATGCTAAGTGAAATAAGCCAGGCACAGAAAGACGAATATTACATGACCTCACTTATTCAGGAGATGTGAAAAAATCAAAATTATATAAATAAAGAGTAGAATGGTTTTCACCAAAGGTTTAAGGTGGGGTGGGCAAGGAAGGAGGATATGTTGACCAAAAGATTACAAAGTCTTAGTTAGATAGGAGGAATACATTTTTGAGGTCTGGTTGCAAATCACGGTGACCACAGTTAGTAATAAGGTATTATATATGTCAAAATTACTGGAAAAGTAGATTTTAAATGCTCTCACTACAAATTAGGTTGGTCCGAGTGCAGTGGTGTTTACAACTAATTGATCACAACCAGTTACA
>NW_012153885.1:35749-38410 GCF_000956105.1 Propithecus coquereli
TAAATACATAAATCTGAAGACATTATTTAAGAAACATTTCTGAAGTCAGCATTTACACATTTGGAATGCAAACATCTTACCTATAAACTGAACATTTATAAAATAACTTTTAAAGAATTACACAAACAATAATACATAATTATTATCAGAAAGCGTATTACTTTATACATGTTTGTCCATTTTCATATACATCTAATTTTCTAAAATTTCCCACCCCCTTTTAAAAAGTACTTAGCCTACAGTATTTCTCTGTGTATAATTTACACATTTCCCCCAATTTTGTTATACACTTTTATCTCCATTACATCCCCTACTGAAAGTGAAGTCAAGGTGCAAAGTAAATCAGATTTTTTTTGCAATGTGATATGTTGGTGTCTTGTCACTTGTTTGTCAGCAAAAGGATTATACATGAACTGCTGACAGATTTTATCAGTATTAATGCAAGAATATTGTTTTGTCTAAGTATGATCTTTGGTTTGGAACTTCTCATATCTTCCAGTATGATTTTGTTTTAAATCGACTTTTCCTACCAAAATGTGAAAGCTCGGGCACAGTGTACAGGGAAAGTTAAAGGGGCCAAAAGATCCATTATTATTTCTTTCATATACGTAGAAAATGATCAAGAATCAAAAGGGAAGGGGTTATTCTCCCTTCAGATAGAGTTCTTGCATGAATTAAGGAGTAATAATAATAATAAAAAAAAGAATGATCTGCTTGGGAATTCTTGAGAGTCAAGAATAATTCAGTTTGAGTGCATTGTATGTGAGAGTTGAGTTATAATGCCTCCTGGGGGAATTGTAAAATTATTTGTGGACTGCAATAGAGTCTCCTAAGTCTTCTAATAGGATCCCATGGGCCAACCCTGCAAGCTCTCCTCAAAAGAAATTCATTCCCTTGAGAATGAAATCATAAATAGATTTAATGTTCTGCAAGTGATAGGATGTTATTAGGGCCAATTCTCTTGATGTATTTTCCTCTTGGACCCTGTGTATGTAAATTCCCAATCGGCCTACCCAAGGTCATCATATCTTAGCCACTGCCAGTTCAAACTTGTGTTTGACTTCACTGAAATTATCTTAATTCCTCTGTACTATCCAGATATTTTGAAATTATGAAAAGTGTCTAAAGGGAGGAATTGATATGTGTGCTGATGTTAAAACTGTGGGTTATATCCCAGAAAATCACATGCTTTAAGTTATCAGGTACAAAACATAAGTTTTGTAAGGGATGGAATGATGTGTAAGGTGGTCCCTATATCTGGGCTCATGCTAATCGCATTGCTGGAACTTAGTGCGGTACAACCCAGGAGGAAGCCCTGCTGGCATATTCATGGCACAGCTTGACTTAACATTGGAACAGGGCAAATTGTTTATTTATGGTCAAACACTCAGAAGGACTAGAGAAAACTTTAAACGTAGTGGTAGCCGTTAATAATGAAGAAACAGTATGCTCCCAGAAGAGAGCAATTTTGTAATCTCTTGTTTATATAAGAAACTGTAATAATTACTTATCATACATCATTTATTTTACTATGGATTATATTCTTGCATGACATACAGCCCTTGGTGAAACCTTTTCTTAATTGAGGTATTTAGGGTAAACACTCTGAGGATTTATCTCCTCCATATAAATGGATACCTGCAAATATGGTATATTTCCATTATTTTCTCAAAAGATGCAAATTTCTTCAGAGATTGAAAAAAACCTCAAACATGGTGTGTATAAAGAGTTCTAACACTTCCCATCATGATAGCTTTAATTTTGAAATAGATATGGATTTTATAAGGGAGCTCAAATAAGGAAGTAGTAAATTATAGCACAATCAATGTGCTACAATTGATTGGTTTGGGGTTCAGAAATAAAACATTCACATAAATTGGAATGGCAATCCTAAAGAATCCCAGGAGAATAAAACACCAGCTCAAACTTCTGGGATTCTTTAGGGCTGTCATTCAAATTTATGTGCAGGTCTTATGTAGCCACCTACTCCACACTACTCAACCTACTCCACACTACTCCTCAATCGAATGAACATCTGGTCAGCCAAAATTATCTTCTCCAAAACTGTACCTTAGCCCTTGTTATCCCCAAGAGAATGAATATCAAAAATTTTATAAAGAAGTAGTATGTATATGCTATGGTTTGCTATTTGTCTTCTCCAAAACTTAAGTTGAAATTTAATCCCAATGTGGCAGTATTGAGAGGGCCAATGTAGGCTTTGTGAATAGACTGATCCATTCATGGATTAATGGGTAATCATGGAAGGGGAACTGATGTCTTTACAAGAAGAGAAAAATAGAGCTGAGCTGTCAGGCTAGCAAACTCAGCCCCCTTATTATACAGTACCCTGAACAACCTTGGGTTTCTTCAGATAGTCCTGCCGGAAAGAAGGCTCTCACCAGATGCAGCCCCTTGCCTTTGGACTTCTCAGCCTTAGTAACTGTAAGAGATAAATTCCTTTCCTTTATAAATTACTCAGTCTCTGGTATCCTGTTATAAACAACACAAATTGACTAATTACAGTACAGGTATGTATAAATAAATATGTATATGTACATATATACACATGTGCATATATGTGTGTGTGTGTGTCTATCTCCCACTCAAACTGAATTATTCTGGACTATTGGGATTCCTAAACAGACAAGTCCTAGGTTTTTT
>NW_012153885.1:49500-50907 GCF_000956105.1 Propithecus coquereli
ATGTGAAAATACAAAGATGCATGCAGGCACAGAGGGAAAGCCACCATGTGAAGATCCAAGTGGAGATGGAATTAATGTAGTTGTAAGCTAAAGAATGCCGTGGATCTCCAGTGACATTAGAAGCTAAGAGAAAGGCATTAAACAGATTCTCCCCTGGAAGGTTTAGAAGTGCGGGGCCCTGTCAATATCTTGATTTCAGACTTCTAGCCTCCAGAACAATAAAAGAATACATTTCTATTGTTTTAATTTACTCAGTTTGTGGTACTTTCTTATGTCAACCTAGCAAATCAATACAGAAAAATAAATTTTCACTTCTTTGTAAGTGGTAGAAGGAAGCATATGCCTATTCATATTTAGAAAATATGAAATAAAGTGACATTTATCTAAAGCATTCTAAATAGTAAGATTTTAATGTACATTTAATTTAATTCCCATAATTTAGTGAGCAAAATAAAGTTTCATTTCACAATTGAGTAAATTCATAACTGTATCATAGGGTTAATAAATGACAGAGGTAAGATATAAACACATATTTGTCAGACTGAAAAGCCCATATGCCTTCCTATACCAAATCTATTGTAAGTTCTTAGTACACCAAACTGGCTTTCTATGATATGTATGGCATCATGGTAGACATGCATTTTTTCCTCACCTCAAAAAAGCATTTCTTAATAATTAGTATTAGTTAAACAGCAATCATTTGGCCTCATACTACAAGTTTAATTACCAGCCCCAAATATTTAAAATTTGATAGCAAAACACTCTTCTTATTGCTTATCTTCTTATTAAGGTAAGTAATCTAAAATAAGAGCATAAGTGATCACTAGTGATGGAATTTTTAGTAACTGTATAAAGTGCAGGTACTTTCTTTCACATGATTTATAAATGCATTTGAATGATTTATGAGAATAGCATTTAGCTGGAGTCAGCAGAAGAGTGAATTTTATTTGAATTCTAAAGATTGCTTAAAAGCTGACTCAATTTGGCAAGTAAAAATGCACAACGGTACTGTATGAACATCATTAGTGATTAAAACAACTTGAAATGGTTGAAAAAAAGTCTTGGAAGAAAGGAAAGAAGAAACACCACAGAAGGAAAAGAAATTCAGATTATGGCTCCTTTTCAACGTTCTAAAGGTTTCATGATGTTTTTTGAATGGCTGTGAAATTACTAAGCTTTTCCATGGAGATGCTTATAATACTTTCTCTTAAAAGAATATGGCTACCTTTTGGACCTTGTTTGTTTGCAGTCTTATTTGATGAAACAGACTGTGCACATGCACGTGCCTATGTTTTTAGCAGTTATGTGTTGTTGATATACCTTTTTTGTTTTGCTTTTTAACCATCCAATAGGTATATATGGAAAATTTAATATGGGGCTAATTTGAGGAAGTGATAGTAATAGAAA
>NW_012153885.1:50957-52057 GCF_000956105.1 Propithecus coquereli
ATAGTCAGGACATAGGTAGAGAGGATGAGTACAAGATACAAAATTCGGAAATAACTTGGTGTTGTGAAATGAATGGCAAATAGATTTCTTCAACTGAATAGACCCAAAGCTGAGCTTTTGATAGCCCCACTCCAAAATCACAGACATACACTGACATTTGATCAACCCACACGTTTTTCCCTCTTAGTTGATGATAACTTCACCTTTCCAGTTGCCAAGGTTTAAATTCTAGAATTAGAAGTATCCTTGACTTTCTCTCTGCCTCTTTCTGTTTCTGTCTCTCTCACTTTCTCACTGACAAACATACACGGGTGTTTACATGTGCACACACACACACACACACACACATACATACAATCTTCTCCTTCTTACTGTATCTCTAACTTATGAGGAAATCGTGCCAAACCTATCTTCAAAATATAACTGGAAACCTACTGTTTCTCACCACCTACTCTGGTCACTTTCTAGGATCATTTCAATAGTATCCAACAGGTTTCTGTGTTTTTCCCTTGCCCTCTACAATCTGTCATTACAGTAACCAGAATTAGACATTTTAAGCAAGAAACAAGACATGATACCACCTCCCACTCACCAGCATCCAGAAGTGGCTTTTCAAAGTTATAGTCATGGGTCTAGAAGACTCTACATAACTTGGTTCCCGATCATCTTTCTGATACATTCTTTTACTTCTCTCCCTTTGCCTTTTTCTTGTAGCCCCCTTGGTCCCCTTTATGACCACCAGGAACTTGCTGTAGAACATTTACTCTGGCTGGTCCCTCTGCCTGGGAAGCTCTTGCCGTGGAAGTCAGTTTGGTCAATTGCTTAACCTTCTTCATACCTTTGCTCAAGTTTGATCTTCACAGTCAGGTCTTCCCTGTTTACCCTACTTAATATTCTCATCCACTCCTGCCCTCTTTGGTACTTCAAATCCCCCTTTATCTCCCCCTGCTCTTATCCTTTTATTGAGTTCATGGTTAAGTAAGTCACACATTTTGGTTCATGGCTGTATTTTAACATAGTCTAAGACAATACCCGCCATTCAAATTAAGACTGGCTATGAGTCTATTTTTCTCAGCCAATACATTCTAAGACAAAGCCTT
>NW_012153885.1:66207-69219 GCF_000956105.1 Propithecus coquereli
ATAGGTAAGTAGAAAATTTACAAAGATAAATATAAAACTCATCAATTGATTAAATGGTATGACTTCTTTTAAATTTAGGGAAATATAGTTATAATTCTTAAAACACTGCTAAGTAAAGGGAAAGTATAGAAAACATAAAACATTTTTTATTCATAATTCTACTTTGGCTGAGTTTATGATAAAACAATAAAAACACAAAAGTGAAAATAAACTTCCTATTTAGGAAATAGAAAAAAAAAATTGCATAAAATCTGGTTTCAAAGAGTAAGATTTTGATTATCTTGCCCTTCCAGAAAACAATGGCAATTTTTTTTTTGCCACATATTTGCTCTTCTGTCATCAATGTATGCTCAGATCTTTTCAGTTGTGGCTATTATTGCCTCTGTTTTATGTCATGTTTATTTTTCTCTTTTTACTATGGTTTTAGCTGTCTTCACATTCCAGAATTGACATTTTCTGAAATCAGTAATAAAAGACAAAGTTACATTGGGAACTAGAGTTGAGTTAACACTAAATATGACATTTGTAAGCAACAATGTGTGCTGATTACCCATCGAAGAAAACAACGTGATTTATTAGTGCTGAGAATATATGGGTGTAAAGATTATAAATCAGAAAGAATGATGTTATTGCATTTTGATAATTTCCTCTGCAGTCCGAATCCCCCAAAACTCTCCTCTTCCTCAAGGTCATCCAACCACTCTTAGGTTGGTAAAGAGAGCAAGTGCTCCCTGGGCTCCATTCCAACAACACTCACTGCAACACTCAATTCTCTATCTTCACCTAGAAAACTCTGTCTCATCCTTCAGGTTGTAGTTTCAACATCACTTATTTTCAAAAGCTTTCCTTACCTGGGGAAGCTTTTTCAGGTGCCATTCTTTACAAATTGTAAGTTAGCATCCTAATCCAGGAAACACGTGAATAGTCAAAGTTAAGACAATATAGAATATTTCATGGAAAATAGCTGCTAGGAATTGAGGACCCACCATAGTGTTTTCTCATTCCAAAAACCCGGTTAGGAACTAATGCTGAAGTCACTGAGTTAACTTGGCCTCCCCAGTAACAATTTCTTTTCTACTGGGCTCAAATTTTAAATCATTTGGCCCTATCCATAAAATCAAAAGTAATGGATTAAAATAAAATTCAAAAGAGAAAAAAAAAGTCATAACTGTCTTATAATTATGGATTGTTTATTCTAGACCTCCTTATTTCAACATATGGTCTGTGCTAATGAGCCATTCTTGACACCTGGGCTTTTAAAATAAAAGTTTATTTATTCAGGAAGAGGTAGAGATAAAACATAATTTAGCTTCCTCATATCTTCTTTCCCCCCACATCACTCCACAATCCAAAAATGTGTTCAAAGTTTATTCTGCAGTTGCAAAGGCTTGTGGATCCTCTGGTGAAACACCACGTACCCATCTAAGTATTAATAGTGTGAGCTTCACTTTAAATTGGGTCCTTCACACTGCTCTTGGGAAATGTGTCTCATAAAAAGATAGATGTGTTCCTTTGCAATGCTCTTTGCCTGCAACCATGGCAAAAGAAATACAAATGTTCATATATATTTCTTTAGTGTTGGAAATGAGAATAATTCTGCATTTAACCAGAAAATTTTTCAAGGTATTTCAAGGAAATGGATAGTAATTATTCATTTCAAAGAGTAATTCCTGACTAAAGGATATGATGAAGAATCAGACATTACTGGTCCATATTTTTCCAGGACCACAGAAATAATATAAGTTTCTATTAACCGCACTTCTTCCCTTTGGGACTTCCCCAAAAAATAGTAAGTGGGGAAATATTAACAACTACTGAACTCATGCTGAAATTCCCAAAGCAATGCTTGCATGGAAACTAGGCTTGGCCACCAATTTATGCTGAGAAATCAACAAAACTTCTCTTTCTTCACCCTCAATCACAATCTTAAAATCAGCCAGTAAATAGAGGAAATTCAGAAAAGTTACAGTGGATAAATTTTTGAAGATCTGACATTAACTATACATCAGAAATACACTATATTTAAGAAATGAACTGTTACAGGTAGAATGGTATCCCCCAAAAGATGTTGAAGTTCTAACCCTAGTGACCCTATTAGAGTCTTTGCATCTTAACTTGTAAAGATGAGATCATCCAATATAATTGTCATTTTTATAAAAAGGGGAATTTGGCCACAGACAGACACAGAGTATGCCTTTGTGAAGATAGAAGTTAATTATTCCACATGCCAAAGAATGCCAAAAATTGCTGGTATACCCCAAGAAGCCAGAAGACAGACACAGAACAGAGTCTCTCTCATGGCCTACAGAAGGAATCAACCTCACTAACACCTTAATACCAAACTTGTAGCCATCTGTAAGATAATAATATCTGTTGTTTAAGCCAACTTGTTTATGAAGCTTTATTATGGCAGCCCTAGCAAACTAATACAGGAAATATCTCTAGTTTTAGTTAATAAATTGACCTACTAATGGGTATTACTTTATCCAAACATGGATAATTGACTCTTCTAGGTTAAATAATGTATTCATGTTCAAAACTGTAGAAGTATTCTATGACATACATGTGCTGCCCATATTGAATTTATGTGACAAATCAACATAAAATCAGTCTGCCTTGATTTGAACATGTGTTATATAGAATTGTTTTTTCTTCACAGCATTCTAATAGTTTAGTTTCATTTTAGTACATGATAGTTCAACACATTAGCCTCCGAGGGATGGACACACTTGAAACTCAGACTTGGGGGAGAGCGAGGGGCAAGGGCAACATACATAACCTAAACATCTGTACCCCCATAATATGCAGGAATAAAAAAAAATAATAAGCATAATAAAAGTGAAAACAAATACAAGTAGCAAATGATACTGGTTGCTGTTGGCATAGCAGAATAAAAATAGAGTAAAGCACAGAAAAATACATATGCAAACTTGTTACCCTGAGGTTAAAAAGTATTTGTCTAATGTATCATGCAGAATCATTCAAAATTGGTTTAAATCTTTGATAAAGTGA
>NW_012153885.1:69294-70258 GCF_000956105.1 Propithecus coquereli
ACGAATTTTTCCTACCTTCCCCCTAGGGTAATTCTAAACTCTGAAGGCTTACCAAGCTCTGGATCATCATTGGAAAGGAGGCACCCGCTTCTGCTCCTTGTAGCCACATCTTGTTGTGTCCTAAAGTGGCTACTAGTGAGATAACCATGTATCCCTCTCTTTCACAGGTACCATCTATGTTGCCAAATGTTCAAGGACCTACTGCAACCAGGGCTTCCCATCTACTAAAAGTGAAAAACCTCTTCAGGTAATACACTCATAGATCTCATAGATAGATCTCACACCACTTTATGGGCATGGAAAGCTTGCCTTACATTTTTCCTTGGTTTTATGGGAGAGTTTTGGGATCACTCCACTTTTTTTATAACACAAAGCCAACTCTACTTTACCACTTTGTTAATTTTATGGCTTAAAGACCATGTGTTTCAATGTGGCCTCTTAGATGGGAAACATGACTTTGGTCTCTTCCACACTCATTTCGTCAAATTTATCTGCTTCCCTTATGTCATTCTCCTCAAAGCTAATGTTGATTTTGTTCAGGGCAAGGTCTTTTGCATAGAGATTCTCACCAGTACCAATCTTCTTGTTTCTTTTCCACTCCAAATTTTTTCTCACTCTTTCTTCAATGAGGAATCTTTACCTTATCTAGACAATTGCAGAAAGTGATAGCTAAAGTCATGGCAGGTGCTTAGCAGTAAAATTTCCAGATTTGCCCCTTTACTTCTCTCTGTTTCTACCATACTTCGTTGGTAACTTTCTAAACAGAAGAGATCATTGTTAAATGTGTGGGCTAGAGACATAAGCCTTAGTTTTCAAAAAAGAAACTCACTGAAGCATCAAGGTAAAAAAATTTATTGGAGGATATTTTAAATATTTATCTTGGTGTCAAGGCTGGCTTTATGGGCATTCCATTTGTGTCATTGCACAGGGCTCATGGGCAGAAAACATCCACACTTGGTTTAAC
>NW_012153885.1:70308-71532 GCF_000956105.1 Propithecus coquereli
ACATTTTATTTAGTTGTTTCTTTTATTAGAGTTTTTTTTTTCTCTGTAGAGATTAGAGAAAATAATCTGCTCCACTCACTTCTATGAATGGAGGACAGTTCAATTTTTTTTTTTTTAATTTTAGCATATTACGGGGGTACAAATGTTTAGGCTACATATATTGCCCCTGCCCCACCCGAGTCAGAGCTTCAAGCGTATCCATCCCACAGACAGTGCGTACTGCACCCATACCCTACTCACCCCTCCCATCTGCCCAGCATCCGATGAATGTTACTACTAGGTGTGTACTTAAGTGTTGATCAGTTAATCTTACTTAAACTGCAGAACTGATTGCATTCATCCTCCCTTTTCCCACTGTTTTCCTTAGCTTACCCTCCGGGTACCTTTTCTCTCCATAAATCACCTAGAAATGTGTTTTTATAAATTAATAATTAAATATACTCTTCCAATTTATATCTATACCTGAAAAAAAAAAAAAGAAAGAAAAGAAATTGCAAAGGAGTTCAATTCTGAGCTCAATATAACAAATTAAACATATTGTAATTTGAGGTACTAATATCTTTAACTAGGATGGTTCCTCCTGATGCTAATTAAGTTTTTGCTGTAGAATATTCTTCTAAATTTGCATGAAAGTTTGTCATTCATGGATGTGTAAATAAGAAACTAAGAAATTACCATTTTCCAGGAAGGAGAAAAGGTAAAGGAGGGAAACCTGTTTCATTGATACTTATTTCCAGATCTATATATGATTTAATGATAATGACTCCATATTTGTTTGAAATATCTAAGTTATTGTGCTGACAAACTCAAAACTAATGAGCCTTATTTAATTAAAAACAATGTTGAAGTTTTAGTTTCCATCTAACATTTTCCATATACATTGAACTCTGTTGCAGTTAACATATCCTTTGCAAAACCAATTTCGTACAAGCTGATTTTTCTTTTATGATTGGTATAAACATTCTAGATGGAAGAAACAGCATTTCTTTTTCTTTTTGCTGATTTAAAGGAAACTTCTCACAGAATCCATTAACTGAAATGGACAGTGCCATCTTCAAAAGCTTTGTGATAAGCATGAAAGTATTCACAAGAAATTAATTTTATGTAGTAAATAATAATTTGCAAAACATGTTGTTTTCAGATAAGAAACCCTAGTTAAGAAAAAAATAGAAAATGATTACAAAAATTAATATTTTTGACATAATACTTAATATGTTGCTATAT
>NW_012153885.1:71582-72141 GCF_000956105.1 Propithecus coquereli
CTCCTCTGAGGAGTCTTTCATCAAGTATATAAACTGGCATCCCAAATGTTCCCTTATCCTGATTGATGTTTCTTTATAGAATTTATGTACCAGCTTACATGTCATGTGATGGTCATTATCTGTCTCCCTACTAAATATAAGCTCTACTGAAGCAGAGACTTGTTCAGTTTCAGTCATCTCTATGTCTTCAGTGCCTAGAACAAAGCCTGATACATAGAAGGCACTCAGTAAACAATGTTAGAGAAAAGGGTGCTGTTATACTTTTATTTAACCAAGAAGGGAAGGTAGATTACATATTTTTCTAAGGAAAATATAAAATATAAACAGAGTTGAGTTGGTTACTTACATCTTTTCTAATTCAGGTCTTGAAGCAGAATCTCTCTTTCCCTATTATCTCTGTATCACATTACCTAGTTTTATTCGCTTCTTCTAATGACATTATCTAAAATGGTCTTGGTTATTTGTTTGTTTTGTTTCCTATTATTGGTTATGTCTTTGCATGCAGCAGGCTACTAATAAATATATGTTCTAAATAAGTTATTTACACTTCTTAATAAAT
>NW_012153885.1:78204-79337 GCF_000956105.1 Propithecus coquereli
AATTTTTAAAGGCAGAGCAAAAGATGGTCCATTTATCTCCACAGTATAAAATTTAGGGAAGAGGTTTTAGGCACAAAGTTTGTGCCAATTAAAGGATATGAGGAATACTTTTGGCTATATAAAATAGTTTCTAAGAAAAACACAATATTAGGATTTTTTAATACATATTTGATCAACACTGTGCCAGTAAATACTTTCACGTCCACATTATGTCAAAGCTACTACTCATCGTTCTCACTGGCTGCAGAAACTTTAGATAGTAATTAGAAAGCCACTCTAGAATCTTTGGCCTTAGAATGGTACTGGATGGTACTTGGCTGTTTTAATTTGCATATGACTCACTGTGAAACTTGCAGAAAAGAAGAGGAAAGAGGAGCTTTGATTCTGCAGAGTGGGGTCCAAGATTTTGGTTTTCTAAGTCCTTCCTGGAGAAAACTAATTCTATTATTTCAGAACCACACTTGGATCAGCAGGGCTTAAATCACTCATAGCCCAGAGTGTATCATTACTAGTTCAACGTTTGCAGTTACAACTTTCTGTTCACTACCTAACAATAATTTGAAATCAGAAATTGTGTGTTCTTTTTTTCCTATTCCTGTGTATGCATTTCTAATCTGACTTTTTTTTCCATAAATGCTTGCTCTCATTTTAAATGCATAGTATCTTTCTGAATCCTATTGAAAGTATAACTCAAACATTTTCAAAAATAGTTATTTTTGTTACCATTAAATTAATGTTGTAATGAATTGCCTGTGGCTTTCACTTTTAATGAAATATATTTAATTATATCTCACACCACTTTTTTGGTTTCTATTTGCTTAACTGTTTTTCATGCAGTACATACATTCACAATCTTGTCTGTATTCATTAAAATTAGATGTAAGATTAGATAGTATTCAGTATAGACTCTACTTGAAAGTACTGAAGTTTCTTTATACATCCTATTTAAGGAAAAAGAGTCTCACTTATACACACAATGCATTTATTTTACATTTCAGAATTTAATCAGGGAATGGAGAAGGGAGATTTTATAACATATTTTCACAAAATAAGATGTTTAGATCATAGATATTTATTTATCACCCAAAAATGTATAAATTTTTTCTGCTTCTTTTGAATACTACCTAATCAGC
>NW_012153885.1:80642-90855 GCF_000956105.1 Propithecus coquereli
TCTTAGACTTAGACATTAATTGATATTGTTGTAAACCAATATAGTATTTCCCTCTTTATCCATGATTTCACTTTCTGCAGTTTCAGTTACCCACAGTCAATCATGGTTAAAATATATTCAGTATCTTGAGAGAGATAGAAAGTAAAAAAGAGAGATCACAGTCACATAACTAACGGTACAGTATATTGTTATAATTGTTCTATTTTATTATTAGTTACTGTTGCTAATCTCTCAGTGTTCTTAATTTATAAATTAAACTTGGATTTTGGAATTTATCCTCCATGGATAAGGGGAGACTATTGTATTGCCACATTAGAGAACTCAACTTGAAATATAAAGGTATTTGATCTGTATTGTTTTTACATGCAACTTGTATGAAACACCTTTCTCATTCTGTTTCATTTTTCTCAAATCTCATATATCCTTTATTAATGCATAATTTAAGCAATCTTTCAGTGTAATTGTTTTCATTTCTGTCATATCTTTCTAAGATAATTTGGCATGTTTCAAACCTGAATTATCTTGAATGTTATGATTGCACTTAGGTTAAATTATCTATTTACAAAATAGTTTATATCAATGTTTTTAAATAACCAATAAGAAAAGTTATAAATGGTTGTTATAAACCAGAATTAAAGAAATGTACTTAAGGTTTTCTTTCAACTTACCGAATTTGCAATTTGAAAGTCAATCATATTAATTAGTACCAAAGCATGAAGCAGTTGTCACTGATACACAGCTGATAGAAATAAAAATTGGTTAAAATTACCTACCTTGCAATGCAGAAAAATTTATTTTAAATTATAAAACATTAATAAACTTAATATTAATATCTGTGATGGATAGACATTGACTTCTAACGTTCTAGATAATCCTTAAAATGAACAATAACAAAAATGCTGCACCATCATTAAAAACTGTAGCGAGGTAAAATATACACACTGAACATATTTGAGGGTATTTTGTTAGATAAAACATAGATAGAGTAGTATTGAAAAATATATTTTTATAAATTTATCATAAAGTGTCAAAAGGAGAGTCATGGTGTGAAAAAAAAAATCTGAAGTCATTGAAGAAAATCACAGTTCTCCCTGATTTCAACTATATTATATACATCAATGCCCCCTCTAATCATCATCATCATCACCACTACCATCATTTTATTAGAAATGTGTTATTTTGTGTATATTAGAAGTCTGAAACAGGTCTCACTAGGTTAAAATCAAGGTGTTGGTAAGAAAGCATTTCTTTCTGGGGTCTTTGAGGAGAATCTGTTTCCTTTCCTTTTCCAGCTTCTAGAGGTCACCCACCTTCCTTGGCTATGGCCCCTTCCTCCATCTTCTAAGCTAGCAAAGTCACATTCTCTGACTCTTCTTTCTTAGTCACATACCTCTCTGACCATTGATGGGAAACTTTCTCTGATACTAAGGACTCATGTTAGATTGGGCACACTAGGATAATCTGGAAAAATCAAGATTCTTTTTTTTTTTTGCCGGGGTGGGGGGTGGTGGCGGCGAATAAATGTTTTATTTTTATTTTTTCATCTTGTATGACTTTCTTTTTCTTTTAATTTCAGAATATTAAGGGGGTGCAAACAATTTGGTTACATAAATTTCCTTTGCACCTCCCAAGTCAGAGCTATAAGAGTGTGCATCCCCCAGATAGTGTGTACAGCACCCATTAGGAGTGAATTTACTCTTAGAATTTAATCACATCGACAAAATTCCTTTTATCATGGAGGGAACATATGCACAGTTTCCAGAGATTTGAACATGAATATATTAGAGTGAAGGGAGTGCTGAATTTTTCTGTCCACCACAATTATCTAAGTATTTTTCTTTTTCTTTTCTTTTTTCTCTTTTGGCTTGGATATCAGCTGCTTCTCACTATATAGGTACATGAATAAATTGCTCCCTTATCTGGAAACAGTCCCAGAACTAAACCACTGAGTTATTGAGTGGAAAATATTTTATTTGTAAATATTCTTATAAATTGTTATTTTTTAAAAATTACTTTTTACATCCACCATTGCCTTTTGTTCGGGTTAGAATTACATGTGGTGTTTTATTTACTTTCCGTGATGACAGAAAAAAAAAATCCATGAAATGGGGATACAGAAATCTACTACTGCTAGTGACCATGGAGGAGAACAGAGGATTGCTACCCCTAGGCTTGAAAGGATAGGTGTGAGAGTGAGTACTGATACCAGAATTTAGAAACTTACAGAGCTGTAGCCATTTTTTAAGACACCCCACTTCTCCTGGGTGATCCTTTCTTTGTCAGAGCCCCATCTGGAGTTTCCAAGTATAGTTACAGCTATAAACTCCAGGGGCTCAGAGTGTCAGCGGACAAATGATCTGGTGAAGCAAACAGAATATATTTAGTTCCTTTGACATAGGCATAGAGTTTTCTCCACCATGCTTTCATATGCCAATCACTTTTTCTAAAAGTGTTTCCCCCCTCATACACTCCCAAACTGATCATTCACCTCATTTAGAACTTTGACTGCATTGCAGAAGGATATTATTTCTTTGATTATCCAAGACAAAAAGATATCCCCCATCACTATTTTAGTATCTTGTAAATTCTTCTGTTTCAATTTTATAGTGGATTGTAGAAATACGTTAACATTTGTGCTTATTTTGCCTTCTTGCTATTTTTTTAATGTTCCTGAAGTTGGTACAGTGCATAAAAATTATTCTGATATCCTATCAAAATGCTCATTGCTATCGGACTTAATTTTATTTTAAAAAATTTATGTTAAAAGTCCTTTTAAAATTAGCATAACAAGCCCTGGGTAGAATATAGACATCACAGAAAACTAAAGTTACGCAGTTGTGTTTTGAATGTGGAACTAGGAGAAATAAGAATCATTATCAGAGAGAAAAAAAAATGGTGGACTAGAAGCAGCTTGCCAGCACACTGCTCCCAACAAAATAAGTGAAAAATGAAGGCAGCTGCCTCATTACAGATTGCTCTTCTCTGAAGCAACATTGGGAAATTACAGAGAAGCAAGGTGGGACATTCAGTATACAAAAAAAAAAAAAAAGTGATGGGGTGATATACAAACAAGATCAGAAAATGTGCAGGGAAGACTAGGAAAATAGAGAGCTCGGGCACCGTGCTCACACTGCTGGTGCTGTGCAAGTTGTGAGACGCCTCCCTTCACCACCACAGTCTATCTGGTCAGACTGGGGACCTGCCTGAAGTCTGTGTAGAGTCATTGCACCTGACAATAGGCATGGTGTGGATTGTACAGCTGCTAAAGTCATCCTAAGCTCTTGGGTACATGGCACCATGTCCACACCAGGCTGGGGAGGGAGTGGACTAACTGACAGCTTCCCTTAGTCATACCCTGTGACTGGAAACCAAGCACTTCTCCCCCACAGTGTAACGGGATCTGAATGCAGGAATTGACTGGAGTGTAGCAGGTGCTGATCTGGGAGACTTTGGACAACTTCTTCAGCAGGTCCTGAATGGGGCAAGGAGAACTCCGTGGTCCCTAGGCCATGGGAACTGACCTCTGTCCATCTGACTTGGCATCCATGCCATCCCTGAGGCTGGGGAAGAGCAAGCCATTTGTTTGGCCCAACTCCACCCTTCAGGGCCCAATTGCCTCCTGCCTGTTCAGACCTTGCCCAGTCCTCCAGGTCAGATCAGACCCACCACCTGCACAGCCCTTCTTCTGGCTCAGAGGCCCTGCTCAGAAGCCCTGCTTGGGTTCCTCCCAAGGCTCTACATCTGTGTCTCCATAACTCCCTTCAGGCCCCTAGACACCATCCCCAAAAGTCCAGAGTTGTACCTGGACTCCAAGACCTCACCCAAGAGCCTCCAACACCACTGTAGGGCTTGAGGAACTGCTCCAAATTCCAACACCCCAACAGGGACACCCCAGTCTTGAGCCACCAGTACACTACAACCTGGTTCAAGCAAATGCCCACAGCCTGGGAACCCACAACTGCCTAGATAGTCTCACATAGCTACTGCTGTCACCTCTGCAGGGAGACCCTGGGTAGAGCAATCTCCACAACACCAGCCTCAGTGAAGATGGTCTCATCCAGCTCCCAACTCAAACATCCTACAACTGTTTGGTGAATAACCTAATACCCAACACAAACAGCATTCAGCACAGGCTGGAGCAGAGGCAATTGCAGGCAAACAGAACATATCAGAACAGCTGCATTACAGGCTTCTAGTGCACACGCCCCTCCTCTGCTGGTCAACATTCCAAAGCAGGGGGACAAAAAGTGCCACTTAAGGACCTGCCCCTACTCTAACCAAGCAGGAGAGTTCCCAGCAAGGAACAGGTGCCCTGCAAACCTATTCGCTCTGAGTTGAGAAAAGAGGTTTCATATAAGAAGAAACCAGCAAAAGAACCCTGGCAACATGAAAAATCAAAACAAGATGAACACCCACAAAGGATCATAATGGATCTATAATAACGAGCTCCAACTACAAGGAAATTGTTGAAATGACAGAAATGGAATTCAAAATATGTATGGCAAATAAGATGAATGGAATAGAAGAAGTTGAAAACAAACAAAAAAAAAACTGAAAAAAATTTCAGGAAATTAATGAAAAAGTCACCAAAGAACTAGAAAGCATGAAGAAGAATATAATTAAACTTAAAGAAATAAAAAAGTCATTTAGTAAATTTCAAAACACAGCAGAAAGTTTCAGCAAACCAAGATTAAACCACGGAGAAGAATCTCAGAGCTTAAAGATGAGGCTCTTGTGCCAACCCAATCATTTAGAGAGGTAGAAAAGAGAACAAAAAAGGCAGAGCAATCACTTAGAGAGATATGGGGCTATGTGAAGCAAAACTAACATACGAATTATAGGTATTGCTGAGGAAGAAAAAGAAAGTGCTAAAAAGCAGGGAAAATCTATTTGAGGGAATTACTGAGAAAAAATTCCCTGGTGTCACAAGGGCTCCAGACATCCAGATACAAGATGGTCATCAAACACTGGCAAGATTCATAGCAAATAGGGCATCTCAAAGACATACAGTAATCAAATTGAATGAAATTAAAATGAAAGAGAAAATACTACAAGCAGATAGATATAAGCAAAAACTGTCCTTCAAGGGAAAACTGATCAGGCTAACTGCAGACTTCTCAGTGGAAACCTTACAAGCCAGAAGAAAGTGGGCCCCCATCTTAATCTTTTTAAACAGAATAGCTGTCAGCCTAGGATTTTGTATACTGCAAAACTAAGTTGCACAATAGATGGAGAAATTAAGTATTTTCTAGAAAAGCAAATACTGAGGAAATTTGTCAAGACCAGTCCTTCCCTGCAGGAAATACTTAGAACAGAATTATACACAAATCAGCACAATAGATACATCAGTGTAAAATGACCAAAAATAGCCAAAGCTCACAACTCCTATAAAACAATAGCATAAGAAGAAAAACAAAGCAACTAGGTACTATCCATTATGATGAACAGAACAGCATCACACATATCAGTTTTAGTTCTTAATGTGAATGACTTGAATGCACCACTCAAAAGGCGCAGGCTGGCAAAATGGATGAAAAAACACAACCCAAGTATCTGCTGCTTCCAGGACACACATTTAAGCCACAAGGATGTAAACAGGCCGAAGTATAAGGATAGAAAAAATATTCCACACAACTGGAAACCAAAAGAGAGGAGGTGTAGCCATTCTCAGATCAGGCAAAATTGACTCCAAATCAACAATGATAAAGAAAGAAAATGATGGCCATTATATAATGGTAAAGGGAACAATTCAACAGCAAGACATAACAATCCTAAATATATATGCACCTCACACAGGGGCTTCAAGATAAATAAACTAATTCTACTAGATCTAAGCGAGGAAATACATAATAGCATCATAATTGACAGGGACTTCAACACCTATTAGAACAGGATAGATCATCAAAGTAGAAAATAAACAATGGACTTAAATGGGACCTTCGAACAAACAGACTTAATAGATATTTATAGAACATTCTACACAAAAACTACTGAATGTGCATTCTTCTCATCAGCATATGAGACATGTTCCAAGATTGATCATATCTTAGGCCTCAAAACATGTCTCAAAAATTTTAAAAAAATCAAAATCATACCACGTATCTTCCCAGACCATAATGGATTAAAATTACAAATCAATTCCAAGAATGATACTCAATAGTACGCAAAGTCATGGAAATTAAACAACCTGCTACTGAAGGATTATTAGGTCAGGAATGAAATTAAGAAGGAAATCAAAAGATTCCTTAAATTGAATGACAATGGAAACACAAGCTATCAAAATCTATGAGATTCAGATAAAACATTCCTAAGGGGAAAATTTATAGCCTTAAATGCCAACATTGAAAAGTCAGAAAGATCATAAATTAATAACCTAATATTACATCTCAAGAACATAGAAAAGGATGAGCAAACAAATCCCAAAGCCAGCAGAAAACAACAAATAACAAAAGTCAGAGCAGAACAAAATGATATGGAAAATACAAAAATAATACAAAAAGTGAGTAAAACAAAAAGTCTATTATTTGAAAATATAAATAAAATTGATAGAACTCTTCCTAGATTAGGCAGTAATAGAAGATAAAGGACTCAAATAAACTCAATCAGAAATGAAAAATGAGATATCACAACTTCTAGAACTGAAATAAAAAACTTTCATAAATACTGTGAAAATCTCTACGCACATTAACTAGAAAAGGTAGAGGAATTGACAAATTTCTAGAAACCCACAACCTCCCAACACTCAATCAGGAAGAAATAGAACTCATTAACAGAATAATAATGATTAGTGAGATTGAAACAGTAATAAAAATCTTCCAAAACGACCACAAAAAGCCCCATACCAGATGGATTCACAGTCGAATTCTACCAGACCTACAAAGAATAACTAGTACCCAAACTATAGAAAGTATTGCATAATATTGAGAAGGAAGGACTCCTCCCTAACTCATTCTACAAAGCCAGTATCACCTTTATACCAAAGCCAAGTATCAAGGGCACAACAAAAAAAGAAAACTGCAGATAAAGATCTCTTATAAATGTGGATGTAAAAATCCTCTACAAAGTACTAGTAAACTGAATTCAACAGTGTATCAATGATATAATTCACCAGGCCAAGTGGGCTTCATCCCAGGGATGCAAGGATAGTTCAACATACATACATCAATAAATGTGGTTCACCACATAAACAAAAGCAAAAATAAAGACCATATGATCATCTCAATAGATCTGGAGAAAGCATTCAACAAAAATCCAACACAATTTCATGATAAAAACCCTCAACAAACTAGGCATAGAAGGAACATATCTCAGAATTATAAAAGCAATATATGGAAAACCCACAGACAACATCATACTGAATAGGGAAAAGTTGAAAGCATCCCCCCTAAGAGGGGATCAAGACAAGAACATCCACCATCACCACTTCCTATTCAATATTGTGCTGGACATCCTAGCCACAGCAATTAAGCAAAAGAAGAATATTAACAGTATCCAAATTTGAAAAGAGGATGTCAAACTCTCACTCTTTGCAGATGATATGATCTTATATTTAGAAAACCCCAAAGATTCCACCAAGAGTCTCCCGGAACTGATACGTGAATTCAGCAAAATCTCAGAATATAAAATAAATGTAAATAAATCAGTAGCATTGCTATATACTAATAACAAGCTGAGAGTCAAATCGACGATTCAATACCATTCACAATAGCTACAAAGGAAATAAAATACTTAGTAATACACCTAACCAAGAAGGTGTAAGATCTCTACAAGGAGAACTATGAAATTCTGAGGGAAGAAATCACAGAGGATACAAATGGGAAAACATATTACACTCATGGATAGGTATAATCAACATTGTTAAAATGCCCATGCTACCCATAGTGGTTTACAAATTCAATGCAATCCCCATTAGGTTATCAGAGTCATACTTCGAAAATCTAGAAAACATAATTCTACTCTTTGTTTGGAACCAGAAAGGAACCTGAATGGCCAAAACAATCTTAAGTAAAGAGAACAAAACTAGAGGCATCACATTACCAGACTTCAAACTATATTACAACGCTATAGTAATCAAAACAGCATGGTATTGGCACAAAAACAGAAACATAGACCAATGGAACAGAGTTGAGAGCCCAGACATAAAACCGTCTACCTAAAATCAACTGATATCTGACAAAGCAGACAACAGTGTACACTGGGGAAAAGAAGGCCTATTCAATAAATGATATTGGGACAAATGGAGATCCACGCACAGAAGAATGAAACAGGATCTCTACCTCTCACCACTCACAAAAATTAATTCACAAGGGATAAAATACTTAGATTTAAGGCATGAAACAATAAGAATTCTAGAGGAAAACGTAAGAAAAACTCTTCTAGATATCAGCACAGGCAAAGATTTTAGGAAAAAGGCCTCAATGGCAATCATGGCAACAACAGAAATTAATAAATGGGATTTGATTAAACTAAAAATCTACTGCACAGCTAAGGAAACAAGCAATGGAGCAAATAGACAACCTACGGATGGGAGAAAATGTTCACAAGCTACACATTAGATAAACAGCTAATAACCAGAATTTACAAGAACTCAAACAAATCAGCAAGAAAAAAAAAAAAAAACCAATCCCATTAAAAAGTGGGCAAATGACATGAACAGAATTTTCTCAAAAGAAAAAATGACAAAGGCTAATAAACATATGGAAAAATGCTCAAGATCCCTAATCATCAGGGAAATGCAAATTAAAATCACAATGAGATATGACCTTACCCCAGTTAGAATGGCTTTTATTAAAATGTTCATAAATAATAGATGTTCTTATTGATGAAAAGAGAAAGGAACACTTATACACTGTTGGTGGGACTGCAAATTAGTACAACTCTATGGAAAAGTCTATGGAGATTCTTCAAAGAATTAAAAGTAGACCTATCATTTGATCCAGCAATTCCACTATTGGATTTTACCCAAAGAAAAAGAAGTCATTTTATCAAAAAGACACACTTGCACTTAAATATTTATTGCAGCACAATTTACAATTGCAAAGATGTGGCATTAACCCTAGTGCCTATCAGTTAATGAGTGGAGTAATAAAATGTGGCATATTTACATCATGGCGTAATACTCGGTGATAAAAAAGATGAAATAATACCTACACCAACCTCAACCGGCTCATCGGCCATATTGTGTCCTCCGTCACCGCCTCGCTGTGTTTTGATGGCACCCTCAATGTGGACCTCACGGAGTTTCAGACAAATCTGGTGCCCTACCCCCGTATCCACTTTCCACTGGTGACCTACTCACCCATTGTCTCAGCTGAGAAGGCCTACCAGGAGCAGCTCTCGGTGGCAGAGATCACCAATGCCTGCTTTGCACCTTCCAATCAGATGGTCCAGTATGACCTTCTCCATGGCAAGTATATGGCCTGCTGCATGCTGTGCCGTGAAGAAGTGGTGCCCAAGGATGTGAATGCCACCATCGCTACTATCAAGACCAAGTGCAGCATCCAGTTTGTGGACTGGTGTCCCACAAGTTTCAAGGTTGGCATCAACTACCAGCGCCCCACAGTGGTGCCTGGGGGCGACCTAGCCAAGGTGCAGCGGGCAGTCTGCATGCTAAGGAATACCACGGCCGTCGCCGAGGCCTGGGCCCGCCTGGACCACAAGTTGGACCTGATGTATGCCCAGCGGGCATTAGTGCACTGGTACGTGGGCGAGGGCATGGAGGAAGGGGAGTTCACTGAGGCTTGAGAGGACCTGGCCGCCCAGGAGAAGGATTATGAAGTAGGCACAGAACTATGGATGGAGAGGATGAGAGTGAGGAGTTCTAGGGGTCCTGGCACCTGCAGCGCCTGGCCTCTGGCTCCCCAATTCTGTAACTCATTCCACTGTTTCCCCCACCCCTACAAATACAGTTTGTGTCTCAAAAAACAAACAAACAAACAAACAAAAACAATCTGGATGGAAATGGAGACTGGAGACCATTCTCCTATGTGAAGTATCTCAAGAATGGAAAAACAAACACCACGTGTCCTCACTATTAACTTGGAGCTAACTGACGAGCACACATGCACAGACAGAAGTAAAACTCAGTGGAAAGAAATGGGAGGGGGGGGAAGGAAATAAACCAACATAATAGGTAAGATGAACACTATTTGGGTGATGGGCACACCTATAACCAGGGTTCAAGCGTTACAAAAATGATCCATGTAATCTAAAA
>NW_012153885.1:94655-96328 GCF_000956105.1 Propithecus coquereli
TATCCTTTCATCTTCAAATTGGTTAGTTTATTTAAAAAGCATGCTTTAAAAAATATTTTAAATTAATTATTCTACAGCTCTCGTTCTCTGTTTGCAGTATGTGGCACAATCTAATATCCTCACATCTCAACTTCTCTCTCTCTCTTTGTCTCTCTCATTTTGTTTTTGACTTCATCTATTTAATTTGCTGCTTAATTCTGCTATTTGATATCCCCAATAGCAGTAGGTAACTATTTATTTTTATATTGTTTCTTATTCATTATGTTATCCCCCTAGCTCCATACATTGTACTTAGCCCACACATAATTTCCCATAGAAGCCGTGATGGTTAATTTTATATGTCAACTTGACAGGGTTAAGCAATACCCACATAACTAGTTAAATATAACTTATGATTATTCTCTGACCAACAAAATCATACAGATGGGCATGTACAGACACACTCCTTCACTAAAAGGAAGTAAAGATATCAGGAAAAGAGTAAACATCACTTAGGGCTTTATTTCCTTTTCTGAGAATGGGAACAGTATGTTTTTTGTTGTATACAGGATAGTTGTATCATATTAAATAGAAATATGACTTTGCTATTATCTTTATTTAGAGATTAAGTATGGCTTAATGAAATGCATATAGATTCCAACTTAAGAAGGGGTGGACTTGTGATGGTTAATTTTTTGCATCAATTTAAATGGGTTAAGGGATACACAAAACCTAGTAAAAACATTATTTTGGGTGTGGTAGCAAGGGAATTCTGGAAGAGATTAGTATTTGAATCAGTTTACTGAGTAAAGAAGATGTGCCCTTACCAATGTGGGCTGGCATCATCCAATCTTTTGACAGCTCAGATGCAATAAACTGTATTGAAGAAAGACTAATTCGCTTTCCATTCATCATCTGGGACACTCATCTTCTCTTGCCCTCAGACATTGAAGCTTCCGGTTCTCCAGTCTTTGGCCTCAGACTGAGAGTTACAACATTGGCTTCCATTGTTCTCAGTCCCTTGGACATGGACTGAAAGATGCCAACAGATTTTCTGGTTCTCCTGCTGGCAAACAATGTATTATGGGACTGCTCAACCTCCATAATCATGTGAACCAATTTCCAAAATAAATCCCCTCCTAAATGTCTCTATATATCCTATTGGTTCTATTTCTCTGGAGAATCCTGACTAATATGAAAGCTATTATCTTTAAACATATTATAACATGTAATTATATACTGAATTTCCTGTCTCTCCCTGTCACTAGAATCTACACTCCATGAGTACAGGGGTTATTTTTAGTTTGTTGTTTACTATAGCATGCCTAGAATATGGAACAGTGGCTACTATCTAGTAGGTGCTCCAATAATATTTGTCAAATTGATGTTGAATAAATAGGGTTGTTTCATGGTATGATTTTTTTGTTTGTTTGCAAACATACTCATTTGAACTTTATCTGAGGCAATTTTAACAGGCCTGTTTTAGGATTTATTCCTCCAGAGAGCATTTTAATTTACTCTCTGAATAGGATTGTGGAAAATCTGGGACACATTAAATGCATTTATCATATTGCAGTTCTTTGCATGTGCCATGTAGTGTGAATATTAACTTCAAACTTATATGGATATAAACTAATGTTTAAAGATTCTCAGATAAAATCTTCTTCACTCATAAAAAAGAGAGAAAGTGTCCC
>NW_012153885.1:96378-98924 GCF_000956105.1 Propithecus coquereli
TTATAGTCAAAAGTAAAAGTCCGTTGCTTCAGACCTGTTAATAATTGAGTTCCCATGATATGTAATTTTATTTTTCTATGCTGTAATTTAATGTATAATCATATCCTCTGACTAAACTCCTAAGGACTTTCAGTAAAATGTTAAATAGAATAACAGCTACCTTTTTTTTTTCCCCCCAGGATATTATGGGGCTACAAACGTTTTGGTTACATGAATTGCTTTTCTACAGTTTGAGGCAAGGTTAATAAATGTGTCCATCACCCAGATAGTGTGCATTGTATCTGTTAGGAGTGAATTTACCCATCCCTACCTTCCCTTCCCACCTGTTTGATTGACGTTGAATTTTACTACCATATGTGCACAAAAGTGTTGATGAATTAGTTCCAATTTAATAGTGAGTATATCTGGTGTTTGTTTTTCTATTCTTGTGATACTTCACTTGGAAGGATGGTCTCCAGTTCCATCCAGGAGAGAAAGGAACACTTATACACTGTTGGTGGGACTGCAAGCTAGTACAACCTCTATGGAAAGTAGTATGGAGATACCTAAAAAAACTAAAAGCAGATCTATCATTTGATCAAGCAATCCCACTACTAGGTATTTACCCAAACAAACAAACAAAAAAGGACATTTTATTTAAAAAAGACTACCTTTTTAAAGTTTTCTTATGTCAAAGGAAATGGCTTCTATGCTTCAACAGTACCTACGATGCTTAAAATGTGGAGATTTTTCTTCTTTTTAAAAGTTATCTGGATAAGTTTATGTCAGAATAGTTTCTTTTTTGAGTGTTTGGAGGAATTAACATTTATAACCTTGTGAGCTGAGTATATAAAGAAATAAAATCACTGATAGTGTTTTTAATGTTTATATAGAATTCCAGTTTTCTGTTTGCTAAAATTACTTGAGTAATTTGTATATTTTCTACTACAACTGAATATTAAAATATACTGATGTAGTATTGTTCCCAGTGCTTCCTTCCTCAATGTCTTGTGATACTCTACTCTATTTATCACAAATCAACTCCCAACCCCCTGCCTCCCACTCTCTTCTAATATTATGTATTTGTGACTATGTCCTTTAAAAAAAAAAAAATTCTTTCCAGTTATTTTCTATTCATCATTTTAAAATTATTTTCTTTTTCAATATTCTATTTTCTCTTCTCTATAACTAGATATATCTCTACCACTTTCTTTATGGTTAGTTTCTTTTATTTTTTCTAACTAGGTGAAATGTTTTTAAAATTTGCCCTTTTTGTCCATAAATTTTATTCTCCTTTTCATTTTTTACCTTTATCCATGACTCTGTTTTAGAAATGTCTCTTCTAAAAGAAAGTGAAATTATAATGTTTTCTATCCAGTCTCAATCTTTATTATTTAAAAAAAAATTTAGCCCAATTACATTGATCATGATTACATATGTACGTGAACAATTCATTTTCATTTTTCAATTCATTGTTCTTTTTAATTTATGTTTTTTATTTTGCTTTCTGTTTTGTTGGTCTCTTTTTATGCTGTTCTTCCTTTATAATCCCTAAGTTCATTTTTATTATTTAGTGACCCTTTTAATTTTTAGCATCTCAACTTAACAAACTACAGATTTAGCAAATATATTTATTCTCCTTCCAAACAACACAGGAACATGACTTATTCACTCACTCACCCTCCCCTTGCACCCAGTTTATTTGTTTGTATAGCTCGGTAATTGAAACTGGTCCTTGAGAGTATCCTCATAATTTAGAAATTATTTTGTGTGTTTTATACCAGTAATCAATATTTTGATTTATCCACAGTTTAATCTATTTCTTTGTTAAACAGTCCGTGTTAACATTCATTTTGGGAAACTTTTTTTTCATTTTGAAATTTATTTAAACTTTTAACAAACTTATAGTTCTAAATTGCTTCTTTTTTTTTCTTGTGAAAATGTTTGTTTTGCCCTAGTACAAAATTTTTAATTAGATTTTATACTGTAGTGTAGTAGGTGCTATTAGGCTTAGTAAAGGTTAAAAGCAATAGAGAGACCAATTCTGATCAACTGCACTTACAAGAGTATACTGTGCAATAGAAACATCATATATAATGACCCAGAATACCTGGAGCTGACGCTGTCATTCTGTAAGTATGATATTTATATTCTTGTGCACATGCTTACTGGTTAATAAATGTCTGGAAGTAATTTTCAAAGAATATCCTGCCTTCAGTACCTCTGTGGAGCATGTCTTGGGGAACTTTTACTGGAATAAGAGAAAAAACTTTCATGGTAACCCCAGACAAGGCATGATTCTTTCTACAATAAATAAAACATTCCTATCAAATAAAAGATGTTCTATGGAGATATTTGGAATTAGTTATTGGTTCTGCAATAAGTATACAATTCAATTGGACGAGCATTTTCTTTCACGATCTTGAAGATATTTTCTCATTGACTTCTGTTTTCATTGTTGAGAAATTGCCTGTTAGTTTCATTATTATTTTTTGTAGGTAATTATAGGTAATCCAACATATCTTGCTTCATATGTTATTCTCTAATCTTGCTATTATATATATATA
>NW_012153885.1:109979-111099 GCF_000956105.1 Propithecus coquereli
CAGGCTGGTCTCAAACTCCTGAGCTCAAACGATCCACCCGCCTCGGCCTCCCAGAGAGCTAGGATTACAGGCGTGAGCCACCGCGCCCAGCCTTAAAGGACTTTTAATTAATTCAAATTATATTTTTATTACAAAGTTTACATGTGCTGTTTTATCAACAGTAATATTAATAAAATATATATTTACACCACCAAATTGGCAAGACTATGAAATCTGGACCTTAAATGGAAACACATCTTACAATTTAGAACTGTTTCAAATTAAGACAATGTCAATCTACCAGCAAAAAGTTAACTTTCAGTCATTAAAGTAATTTCAATAATTATTGAATAGAATCACTAATTGCATGTAACTATAATCTCAGATGTCTAATAAATAGGAAACGAAGATATCATGTAATAAAACATTTGTGTATCACTCTTTTATAGATATATTACATGTCTTTTTTGTTAATATGCAAAGGGAAATATATAATGGAAATAATTTTAGGTGATGTCCAGCAAAAATAGTGGGCAATGTTATCAAAAGAAGGGAAAGAAGAGGCCAAACCAAATATGTCCAGTGTTAGATTGTTGTTCATTGATGGATGGTGCAATTAAAATCCTAACTATCTTTTATTTCTACTTTTCTAAACATTTCACCAGGTTTTTTTACAATAATTAATATTACATGTATTTCTCTTTTTCCATATCCAATCATTGTCTTGTTGCAGGATGAATCATAAGTTATAACAATATTCATATATTCTCTATACACAATGTTATGCTGTGTAATACTGATTAAAACTGAAAATCTGGTAAAAATTGAAGTTCCCACAATTTTTAAATTTGTGATAGATGTTTAAATTTTTAGCCCGGTGTGATAGTGAGCACATATTGTCCAAGTTATAAGGGAGGCTAAGGCAGGAGACTCACTTGAGCCCAGGAATTCAAGGCTACAGTGAGCTATGATTGCACCACTGCACTCCAGCCTGGAAAACAAAACAACTAATTATCTCTAAAAAAAAAATAATGAAAAAGAAGAAAAAATTAATTAATTTTGTCTCTTGTGTTATGAATGTTATATTCTTCATCAAAGTATTGATGAATCACTCCATGTATATAATGATGAACTTGATAGA
>NW_012153885.1:111149-111688 GCF_000956105.1 Propithecus coquereli
TGTTTAAAAATATGAATAGAACATCTGCCAAAAATTATCTGGATTTGGAGAATGGTTTGAGGCAAGTGTCTAGATATCTGTATATTTCTTCTAAGTTACTAAAATTACTAATGTGTACTTTTTAAAATATTACAACCAAGTAGACATTACTAGGAAAAATCTAGCTGCAAAAGATTGCAAGTGCTATTGGCATTAATTTGTATTTTGTTAAGCTCAATTTTAAATACCATATAAACTGCAAATGACTAAATCTAGGATGAGTAGACATCTTTAGCTTTCTTCCTAAGAATTAAACCAAAAATATAATAAGACATTATTAGATGCTAGTGGAACCATTAATGGATAATTATTAGAAATACATTTTCAATATCTATTTTTTGTAGGTAAATTAGCTTAAGTGTAAAAGTAGTATCACGACAAATGTTAACATAAAATTTTCCTTTAGCCTTGGCTCAATCCTTTGTTTTTCAACTACAGAGTCACTGTCACTATCCAAATGGATTTAATTTCCTTAGATTTATCATCCTTTCCTATGTTAT
>NW_012153885.1:111738-113486 GCF_000956105.1 Propithecus coquereli
TTTAAAAAATTATTTTTAAATATTAACCTTTTATACAGTAGCTTTGATAAAATACTTCCCAGTACCCTAAGTAGATTAGCAAAGAAAGATAAATGTGTGATTTTGTCAACTTCCAACTTACATTATTCAGAAACAAATTCAAATGGAGACCAGATCATTAAAAAACAAAACAAAACAAAACAACAACAACAACAACAACAAAACAGTTTTTAAATAACCAAATTCATTCCCCGTATTCCCCTAGGGATCTAAGCTCTCTACCAAACAACTTCTAATCTCTTTGAAAATCACCCAAGCTTTAGTTCCTGGCTGCTATATTTCATTGCTGGAGACAGCTGTACAGTAAATCAAGCATCAAATAGACTGTAACTCACCCACCTTTTACACTGGTGTGCCTTTTACGGCAAGGTTATATAGATATTGTAGAATTACTTGATTAACATTCTTTTAGAGTGAGCAATACTTCAGGGAAAACTCATGAAGCTGAACTGAATCAATAAAGTATGGATGATGTGAGAATGAACTTTATTGAACCCTGCAGAGTAGTGGTTATGACGAAATTCAAAATAGGAAATAAGTGGAAAATGTGTTTCTTATTTTGTATTTGACTATATGTGATGTTATTTTAAAGATAAATTTGTCATATCTTTCTCATTGCAAAGGAAATTCTTACCAAACCTGGCGTAGAGTCTGAGAGGTGGTAGTGATTATATGCCTACAGTATTTGTGGAATGGTGGATAATCAAACTCTTGGAGATCAGGAAAACCAGTGAGTGGCAGGATCCTTTAGAACTATAAACACCCAGTTCCAACAATTTCTTTCTTTATCTCAAATGCCTACTTTTCTCTGTATATTGGCTCCATTCTCTCTTATATTCAATTAGCATTCTTAACTGACATAGTAGAAATTACAACAGAGAAAAATAGATAATCTCAGCTTCGTTTTAATGGTTTCCAGGAAAAGGCTTTCAATCCTTTCTTTAATCAACCATGCCCAACAAACAAGGAGTTCTAGCAGATATTAGCAGATCATGTGGGGATCGTAGTTGGAGCAGGAAGAAAGTTCAAGTATCACACAGAAGAGTACTGCTCCTCAAGGAAGAAAAGACATGTAGGGTAGATAAAAGGCACCTGTTCTGAAAGTGGAAAAAACTTACACAGCTATGCATATTCATGCTACGGCAAGTTGAATATGGCTCAATTATGCTTGTCAATGCTTTCTAGTAATACTTATAGGCATCCTTACTCAATTTTCCCCATTCATTCCAGAGGATAAAAGATCAAATTATTCCTTATATTCATCCAAACTTTAACCATTCTTTTTGTACTTTTATTTGAAGCCTACCTTATGGAAAGTGAGAAAATAAGGTAGAAAAGTGTTAAAGGGTGAGTGCAATTTGCCATATACATATTTTCTCTCCCTCCAATACATCCCCTAACCCTAATCTGTTTCTTTTTCGTCATAGAGATAACAAATATTTAATTTTCTTGAACCAAAGGTGCAGGAAAAGTGAAAATATACGGTACATTCTGAAAATTAGATCAGAAATCATTCTACAACTGATTAAGACCCTCTTTGAATTTATTCTCTCCAGCTGCAACTATAATTTTATTTATCCCTATGAGCTTCCCTTTTTATTATGGTCGTATAGTCTCTATATCCCTTTAGCTACTTTACTAATACTCTTTCCTTTATATCTCTGTGTGTGAGTACCTTGCATGCTTTGTCTTAATCATTCCTGCCATTT
>NW_012153885.1:114976-119190 GCF_000956105.1 Propithecus coquereli
CAGTTTAGTCATGCCTAGATTGCTGACCCACAGAAACTGTGAGATAATAAATGTGCATGTTTTCTTAAGCTGTTAATTTTGTGATAATTTGTTATGCAGTCATAGATGACTAATACAAATTCTCAAAGACATTTCTGTACTAAAAATTATGAGGCCATAAATAATTTGGAAGTGATACTTTATTGATAGACACTATTTCAGATGCATTCAGGGTCCAGGGAAACTGTTTAAATTAGAAAGTAGTGGGGGAGAAAAAATGGCGGAGCAAAGGTGACCTCCTAGATTCCTGCTCCCAGAGAAAGAGGCATAGATCTCGGTCTGCTACACATGAATGGATCACTCTCCTGCAAGAAGAGCAAGGTGAATCGGTGGAGATTCAGTGTGGGACACAAAAAATGGGAAAAAACAAGGTGAACAGGAGATAGGAATGTGAAATCTGGAGAGTGCGAGACAGACAATAGAGAGTGGAGCATGGGATGGCTGAGCCCACCTGGCCAGCAAGTGCAGTGGGATGAGACCCTCAAGAGAAAGTCTAGCTTCCCCACTGACTTCCACATCCACCAAGACAGGGACCTGTGTGAAGTTGGTGCAGAATCACGGCAGGAGACATGGGGCTCTGTGGAGAGGAGACAGTAGCGGGAAGCATCTTGAACTCCATGGAGCTCTGTGCCAGGACTGCACCAGGCAGGGAAGAGGCTGGGCTGAGCTACCGCTGGAGGCAGTTAGGAGACAGGAAACTTATCTCTGGGACCCAGTGGGTCCAGATCAAGGAGATTATCACTAAGTAGGGGACTCTAACCTGGAAACTGCTGCAGGCGAATAGACTTGCTCAGGGCGGGTCAGTAAGAGTGAAAGCTCCTGACAGACAGCCGTGAGATTGTGGGAGGGTGACATAAAAGAGACAACGGGGCACCTTGATGACTCAGCTCCCTGATGTGATGCCTGCCAACCCTTGAACGGTCACCTCCAGTGCTAGCGCCCTGTGGGCGGGCGGTCACCATTCTGGGGATCCACAACCCTGCCGCTGCCATGCGATACGGTGCCAGGCAGCTTCCTTCCCCCAGCCCAGGAAATCCCACGACAAGCTCCCCCCTTACATGACTCAAAGTCAACTGTCCAGGCCCATTTTTGATGGGTGAACTCTGAATACTTCCCTAGTAGTATGCCTGAGGAACTCACAGGCGCTGGGGTTCTGGGTGAACTGGGGCAACACTCCCTACCCCTAGCCAGCATCTTTTGCACCGAAAGTGGTAGGCTCCACCTCTGGAGTTACTGTGAGACATAAAAAGCCACTTTCCCTTGGTGATCAGCGTCAATCCATGGGGCCTTTGTGCTGACCAATAGTTGACAGCACAGTGACTTTGCTTGTCATACCGGTTTAGGTCATTCAGTAGGATCACAACTCTGGGGCTGGATTTCCACCTCTGGTCAGCTACCAACAGTGAGGTCCATGGTTAGGGAACAAAAATCCTGGCAAGAGACCAAAACAAGCTCCCTAAGTAACCCCTCCCATCAGGAGCAGCCTCCCAGCTGTGGTAGAAGAATCCTGAACAACATATCAGCGGCTCCCTCTAGCAGCAGATCAAGTAACCATAGAAGTGCACACATCCAGGCTGATAGGCAGCATCTGCAATCTGCCTCACTACGGAGCAGAAAACACACAGGATGTGTTACTTTCCAAATGAAAACTGAAAGGAAAGAAGCAATGGCTGACCCAGATGGGAAGGACTCAACAAAAGTTCTCTGGAGTTATGAAGAATCAAATGGAAAGCACAACCCCATAGAGGAATACCAGCTCTCGAGCAATGGACCATAACTAAATCCAGAATACTAAAATGACAGAAGAATTACAAACATGGATTGTAAGAAAACTCAATGATATGCAAGAAAAAAATGGATTACAAAGAAATTGTGTTGACAAAGAAACCACACAAAAAAATCCAGGACCTGGAAGAAAAATTCACTAAAGAAATTGAAATATTAAAGAAAAATCAAAACGATCTCCTGGAAACAAAGGAATTATTCAGGGAACTACAAAACACAGCGGAAAGCCTCAAGAACAGGGTAGATCAAACAAAAGAAAGAATTTCAGAGATTGAATATAACTCCTTGTGATTAAATAAGTCAGTCACAGAGATGGACCAGAAAATTAAGAGAAAAGAAATAAGCCTACAAGAAATGTGGGATTATGTGAAAAAACCGAACCTAAGGGTGATGGGGATTCCGGAAGGTGAAGAAGAAAACACGCAAGGGCTGCATAAGCTATTTGAAGATGTAATTGAGGAGAACTTCCCAGGCCTTGCTAAAAATCTAGATATCCAGGTACAAGAAGCTCAAAGGACCCCTGGAGGATTGAATGCAAATAGGAAGACAGCATGTCAGGCAGTCCTCAGATTGACCAAAATATTCATTAAAGAGGCCCTTCTACAATCTGTAAGGCGAAAGAAACAAGTAACATACAAAGGAAAGCACGTCAGAATAACACCAGACTTCTCAACTGGAATCTTACAGGTAAGAAGAGACTGGGGCCCCATTCTCACTCTTCTGAAACAGAATAATGCCCAGTCTACAATCTTCTACCCTGCAAAACTAAATTTTGTATATGAAAGAGAAACTAAGACATTCTCAGATAAGCAAAGACTAAAGGAATTCACCAAGACAAGACCAGCTCTCCAAGAAGTACTCAAAACAGAACTACACAAGGATCAGCACAATAAACACCCACAAATGTAAAACCACTCAAAAGCTAAAGATCAAAGGCTAGATACCACAATGGCTCAAGAGAGAAAAAAAAGCAACAAAATGCAACACAACACAATGAACGGTAATTTGCCCCACTTATAAGTTCTCTCAATAAATGTGAATGGCATGAACTCCCCACTCAAGAGACATAGCGTGACTGAATGAATAAAAAAATATAAGCCAAATATCTGCTGTCTTCAGGAAATGCATCTAACCTGGACGGTGCATTTAGACTCAAGGTAAAGGGATGGGAATCAATATTTCAAGCAAATGGAAGCCAAAAGAAGGCTGGTGTGGCAGTTTTGACCTCAGACAACTTGGTTTTTAAATCAACAAAAGTAATGAAAGACAAAGAGGGTCACTATATCATGGTGAAGGGTACAGTTCAACAAGAAGACATAACAATTCTAAATATGTATGCACCCAACTTAGGTGCACCCAGATTCATAAAGCAAACTCTACTTGATCTAAACAAATTGATAGATGGCAACACCATAATAGTCGGAGACTTCAACACCCCACTGACAGCAAAGGACAGATCCTCCAAACAGAAAATTAACAAAGAAATAATAGACTTAAACAGAACTTTAGAACAAATGGGCCTGACTGACATTTACAGGACAGTCTACCCCAAAACCAAAGAATATATGCTCTTCTCATCAGCTCATGGGACATTCTCTAAGATTGATCATATTTTAGGACACAAAACATGTCTCAAAAAATTTAAAAAAACAGAAATCATACCATGCATCTTCTCAGATAACAGTGGAATAAAAACAGAAATCAACCCCAACGGAAACTCTCATCTCTACACAAAGTCATGGAAATTAAACAACCTTCTGCTGAATGATTCCTTCATAAATGAGGAAGTAAAGAAGGAAATGAAAAGATTCTTTGAACTAAATGACAAAGGTGACACAGTTATCAAAATCTGTAGGACACAGCCAGAGCAGTCATGAGAGGAATGTTTATTTCCATAAATGTGCTATATGCAAAAGTCAAAAAGATCACAAATAGACAACCTAATGAACCAACTCAAAGAACTGGAAAAAGAAGAACAGACCAACCCCAAACCCAGCAGAAGAAGGGAAATTAATAAGATCAAATCAGAACTAAATGAAATTGACAACAGGGAAACTATACAAGATTAATAAAACAAAAAGTTGGTTCTTCGAAAAAATAAACAAAATTGACACACCTTTGGCTAAAGCAATGAAAACCAGAAAAGAAAAATCCCTAATAAGTTCCACTAGGAACAAAAAAGGAGAAGTTATAACCGATGCTGTGGAGATTCAAGATATAATTTATGAATATTACAAAAACCTTTATGCACACAAACAGGAAATGTGGAGGAAACGGACAAATTTTTAGAAACACACAGCCTTCCTAGGCTCAACCAGGAAGAAACAGAATTCCTGAACAGACCAATATCAAGGACTGAAATTGAAACAGCAATAAAAAACATTCCAAAA
>NW_012153885.1:127057-128631 GCF_000956105.1 Propithecus coquereli
TACAGATGGAAACTCTAAGGCCCTAAAAACCTATGCAACAGGGTCAAGATTCATACTATGTTTGTTTCTGTGTCCAAAGTAAAATTTTAACCTCTTGATTTCCTGTGTTTTCCCAATACTCTCATGTTTTGGGGTGACAACTTCCAAATTATACTGCCATCATCAAAACTATATTTGGACTGCATATGGCTTATTCAAGCACAAATCTACAGTATTCATGCAAATAAACACTACTTAATAAGGCAGAACTGTACCATAGCAAAATCTGGTAACCCCAGAGGCCCTGCCTTATTTTGGTCTGATTACAGCTGAGAAAATGTGGCTTGGTGAAGACAAAATATGAGGTTGACAATGTTGACGTAGAGAGTTCCACAATACTGAAACTGCAGTGTCCATTAAGCCTATTATTATAATGAATTAATTCTCTCTTGAGCTCTATTATTGTAGATAATTTTAGCAACTGTGGAATACAGGATAGATATGTTGCTAACAGAGGAAAATGCTTCCCATTGTTTTAGAACAAGAGAAAGAGTAGCAAGAGTCCATCAAAAAAAAGCACATCAGATAAACATGTTATGGAAGGATCTCCCAAATGTATCCACAAACGGTGGTTAGAAGAAATTAGGAGTAACATCTGTAGACCTGCTTTATGAGGAGAGATTCTAATCAAGGAAACTGAGAGTCCATGACAAGCCTTGTGTGAGAAAAGTGTAAACAATTTGAGAATTAGACATTAGAGTTGTCATTCCGAGAGTTCATTTTTGAATTCAAATTTTTCATAAACCAAATGTTCACTACTATTATAAGGATTATGCAGTTAGTAGTGATGAGTGTTAAGTTGGAAAAAATGAGTGACTGTTTGTTTTGTTTTTTCTTGTTGATCTAGTTTTAAAAAGTGTTTGAGGAGGGAAATGGAGAGTGAACAGCAAACAAAATCGTTCATAGCTTTTAAGCTTCTTTCTGAAAACAAAATTTGTTTCAATGTGTTCATTTCAGTCAAGTATTAAGTACTAATTAATTTATAATGATTCTTACAGAGCGCTTTCGTTTCAACTAAATTTAACTGATGCAGTTCATTGATTATATTTGTAAAACTACCCAATATTTCCCTTATAGGTTTTAATCTAATCAGTGTTAACTAATAATTACCAAAGTTGCAAGGTTTCTTCACAAATTTCATTAAGCCTGTACCATTAATGACTTTTTTTGGCAGAGAAAATTAAATCTTATTTACAGTACATTTCTAGTTATAAACAATATTTCTGATTGACATTTTCTGAATTAGTAAGGTCATGTATTTATAAGCAGACGGGATTTTCTAAGGTATTTATCATGACTCCATAGATTAAAGTGCTACAACTAGACTTGTAGGTTTATGTAAATAAGCACAATTCTGGCATATTAATGCATTCTGACAGGTGAAAGATTAAAAATGAATATAAAAGTGTTAATTGTCGTTTCTCAAGTTTAAATCCCTTTGTTTATTACTAATGGCTCACCTTTTTCTTGCATTATACTAATTTAAGTAACTGAGTATGTACTGTCATAAAAAGAGAGAAAAAACATGACAGAAA
>NW_012153885.1:128681-129918 GCF_000956105.1 Propithecus coquereli
GTAAAGAAACCTGTTCCACATAATGGAAGTCTTTTTTTCAGTTTAGTATTAATTGATATGCCTTGTTTAACCAACCATCATATTATTCTACAATTCTATCAATTTGTTTACATTTTCCATCTTGTTCTTGAGGATAGAAAGAAAGTTTCTGGTGGCATGCTGAAAGACAGACATATAAGTACACTCTGGTCTCTTCATTTTTCAATTTAAAAACTAAATTGGAAACTTAAATGGTAAACATTTGAAGTAGTTGGATATTAATGCACTTTTTATAGCTTATGGTAATTTCCACTTATATTTCTAAGTCAGGCAGGACATTATTATTTTGCTTTATAAGCTATGCTGGTATTTTGGTGAATATTTAGTCTCATATTTCACATTTTTTAATGTCTGAAAATAAGACACTATTTGAACATTTAACCTCTTTAGGTAATTTTCTAACTCTCAGATTTTTCAGTTATTACCAACAATAGCTTTATTTTAAATGTCTGGATAAATTTTTCTTTCAAGTATATGAGGGCACTCTCATTGTCATTTTATTACCCTTGAGAATAAGTCTGATATGCAATAGAAAAGAATAAATTAAATGTTATTATATCTTATTTTCTGTTCACATATCTTGATCTGCTAATGTTATTTTGTTATTATTAACATACATACTTTAATAATGTTCTTTCTTCATAAGCAGAATGTACTTTCCTTGAAGCTTGTTTAAACTGATTCTATAAATCCAGTAAAGCTAAAATGATAATCTAGGTTATAATATATTAAGCATATCACAGATGGCTATGATTATCACTAGGGATCTAATTTACTCACAAATATTTCCATTTAACTTCCAGTCAACCACATTGAAAGACATTTATTTATTTATTTGCTTTAGTTGTCCAGGGGTTAAATATATTAATACTCCCTGTCAATTATGACACCCATTGGTTTTCTTATAATAGATTGAAAAATTTGCTGTTAGGAGAAATCATGAAGTTCACACATCATTTTAAACAAAGAATGTAAGTCCAATCCTTAAACTCTTCACAATTAAAAGTTTTTCAGCTTCTTAACAGCCTTTGGATCCTGGTATCATGATGGAATGATTGCCTTAGTATGATACTGAGAAACCATCTGTTATTTCAATATTTCAGTACAGAAAATACAGTATTAAGAAGCCATTATTCTTGCTATTTCTATTAGTTGCATTTCAGAAGCCTGATATGTTCTCTCTTTTAAAATAATTAAT
>NW_012153885.1:143061-145139 GCF_000956105.1 Propithecus coquereli
AAGATTTTTGATTGTGCTCTTGATATTTTGATCATTGTGTTAAGGGATTCTGGGTCCTGTTGATTTATTGTTTTATTTTATGGGAAATCCATTTATTTAGCTTTAGTGTACAGATGCTAGCCTATTTTTCTGTGCTATGCTTCTAATGACAATATCATTTTTCAAGTTAGGCAGCTGTAAGACAAGGAGCAACCATGATTAGCAGCAAACAATCAGAAGCTAGCTAGGAAGAGATAAGGAAAGATTCCTTAGTGTTTTGGTGTGCTTGTATTACCTTGTGTTTCTGGACTTCCACCAGTTGGCTAGGGTCTTCTGGGATGCTCAAAAAGACAGATCTGGCTTCCCTTGGCATGAGTGCCTGTTGTGTTAAATTGTTGTGATGAGGATGACACAAGGCCATGGGACTTCTGGATTGGGGAGGGCAGTTTAAGCCAGGCCAAGGGGGAGAGATCTTACCCCTGGTCAATTATTTTCAGTGGGGATACACTGATCTCCTTTGTCAATACTGCTATACTTTACTGATGTTGTAGGCTGGACTCTCCTTCAATTCAGGGGAGGAATGAGCCTATATGGACAACTTTCTCTTGACAGTTTGGTCAAAAATAGTGAGCCTATAATTATAAGATGCCCTTCCTCCATTCCTGGGATCCCTAATTATTTGGCCTTTTTCTTTCCAATGTTCAGAATTTTCCTTTAGTTCTTTCTTGCATTATTCCCAGGGTTTGTGATTTTACCTAGTGGAGACAACCAGGGAGAGATGAGTCTATGCCATTTTGTCCAGGCTGAAAGGCATATGCCTTATATTTTGAAGGCTTCCTTTGATGAATGTATTGAAAATATACAAGGAGCTAAGGAAGATGTAAGACACCAGTTAGGAAAATACCAAGTATTCCAGGAGAAAAATAATGGTGGATTAGTTGTAGAAATGGATGGATTTGGATAATATTTTCAGATTGAGCCAATAGCATCTCTTAGTTGCTTGAAGATGTGAATATGTAAAGGCAGAAGCAGAAGCAAAAGGAAAGACAATCTTCTTTACTCTCTCATGTCCTGAGCAATAGAAAAGGCAGATGCAGTGAAGAAGGGTGAAGGTGTTGTGGGAATCTGGAGCCCCATTTTGGTCATATTGATTTTGAGAGGTCTAGTACACACCAAAGAGAAGATACCAATTAGGCAATCAATTTTATAACTCTTATCTTTAAGAGAGAGACCTAAATTTGGGACAATTGAAGCTTTAGGTGATATTACAAAAGCTCATGCACAAGGGTCGATCTGGAAGACAAGAATCATCATATGCTCATACAATGACAATATCAGCTTGATTACAAAGGACAGGGATGGGCATCTCTTTAGAAGGACTTTCAATCAATTCTATAGCAATCCCTTCACTTTCAACCTTGTAAAGTAATTATACAGGACTGAAAAAGTACTAGAGATGGAATTCTTATTGGAACAGAGAGTTTGAATTGCCTGTCCAAAGAAAGCAACAAATAAATGTATTTGCTGTTGACAAATCCACATATATAAGCATCCAAATAAACGTTTTTATATTGTTTGTGTATTATATATCTGTCATTAATGAACATTTGAAATCACTTTTTTTTTTTCCAATTTCATAGTCTCCTTGGGGACTGAAAATCTGAAAATATCACTTATATTAATTTCCTATGCTGCTATAACAAAGTGTGTGGCAAAAAACAACATAAATTTATTGTCTTGTAGTTCTGGGGGCTAGAAGTCCAAAATCAAGGTATCGGCAGAGTCCTGTTCCCTCTGAAATCTGTAGGGGAATCTTTTCTTGCCTCTTCCTAGCTATCATCTGGTGGTTTGCTGGCGATCATGGGTTCTCCTTATCTTACAGCTGCCTAACTCCAACCTCTATCTTTGTCCATGCATTCTCCATGTTTATGTCTGTCTTTAAATGTAGTCTTCTTATAATGAACCAATCATTGAATTAGGGTTCCAACATTCAAGTATAAATACATCTGAACTTAAATAATTATACCTACAATAATCTTATTTCCCAATAAAGTCACACTCTGACATACTGGAGGTTAGGACTTCAATGTGTTTTTTAT
>NW_012153885.1:155569-156851 GCF_000956105.1 Propithecus coquereli
AATTCTTTCCCTAGGCCAATGTCTGTAAGAGTTTTTCCAACATTTTCCTCTAGAATTCTAATAGTTTCACACCTTAGGTTTAATCTGTTATCTAGCGTGAGTTGATTTTTGTGAGAGGTGAAAGGTGTGGATCTTGATTCAGTCTTCTACATGTGGCTATCCAGTTTTCCCAGCACCATTTGTTGAATAAGGATTTTTTTCCACAGTGTATGTTTTTGTCTGCTTTGTCAAAGATTAGATGGATATGTGAGGACGGTTTTATATCTGGGTTTTCAGTTCTGTTCCACTGGTCAATACTTTTAAAATAACTTAATAGTAATAACACAACCTCTTTTGAGTATGGAAAAATTTTTCCCTAGAACAATAAAAAATATCTGTGGTCTTTGAGAAGAGATAAACCTGATGGTCTTGTTTTTATTTTTGCTTAGTTACCATAATTTGTTGTTTTTATTTTCTCATCCCTAGATATTCTTAATCAGCTTAAGATGCACATTTAACAGTTGTGTTTTACCACCTGCTTACTAGACTTCTCTCTTACATGGCTATTACAATATTACATGGATTTCTCAGAACCTGTCACTGCTGATATTGTCAATCTTTTCACAGAAGCTATGTGAACTGACAAGAGGTTTAAATGCAGATGTTACAATAACTCAGTTTAGTGTTTACCAGAGCAAGTTTTGTTGGTTTCCATTTTAAAAAATAGGGCCTAATTTCTTTTTAAAATTCAGTTATGATGTTCAATTAATCTAGACAAAATATGAATATTTCAGAAGTGATAAAATTACAATAACCTATTAAGATTATAATTGTTGACCTGCAAAAATCACAGAATCAGGTGAAAAATAGTAGACGTAAAGTGATTAAAGAAAGATAACATACTTAAAAATATACTGAATTCAATAGCATTTCAATATAACAGATATGGTGTGGAAGGTTAAAGATACTATAATCCTTAGCCAGAGGGGAGTACAGAGAGGATAATAATGCCAGTAGGTGAGATTCACATCACTATTTAAGGAAACACAACTGTCCCCTTCTCCACTCTTTCTTTCTATCCCCTGCACACATACATATTGTATATCTAAGTCAAATCCACTCCATCAATCTCAGTTTTGAAAAAAACATATTACTCCAGAACATAGTCTGACATGGTATGCTGTGGCATTATCACCTCTTTTTTGATCATCTCCAGGTTAATATATTTTGTTCATATTCTTCCCTGAAGTTTGAGATATAAATACAAGGCAAGGATTTCTTACCAAATAAATCTTTTTTTTTT